>NC_143165.1:14301366-14604396 GCF_047325235.1 Durio zibethinus
CCTATTATTTGATAGTGAAGATTTTTCTGGTGGTCCGTGGTTTTTTTCCTCTACACTGGAGGGTTTTCTATGTAAATCTTGGTGTGCTTTATTTTTCCTGCGTTTTTGATTATTGATTGTTGTCTATTACTTTTGTATTGTTGTGATTATTGCTTCAGGCGCAACAAGTGGTATCAGAGTGAGGGTTATTTTGAGACATCAATACAGAAGTAACCCAGGATAGAAGTAAATTCTGTTTGAGATCATGGAGGGTGATACACGTTCCATGATAAAATTGACAGCATCGAATTATTCAATTTGGAAGCTTATGATGGAGGATCATCTATACTACAAAGATTTGTATGAGCCAGTATTGGGTGATTTGGCTAAACCAGCAGATATGAAAGATGAAAATTGGAAGAAGCTAGGTAGAAAGACGCTGGCTACAATAAAAAAATAGGTTGATATCAACGTGTTCCATCATGTAGCGCAGGAGTTAGATGCTCACATTGTTTAGGAAAAATTGGTAGCATTGTATTAAAGAAAAATAGGTATGAATAAAGTTATGCTTGTTAAAAAGGTTGTAACTTTACAGTATAGAGATGGACGATCTATTATAGAGCACTTGAGTGATTTTCAAGATATATTTAATCGAATGACTACTATGGAGCTTAAGATGGATGATGAAATGAAGGCGTTATTTCTTTTGGGTTCATTGCCAGACAGCTGGAATACTCTAGTTATGATTATTCTTAATTCAGCTCCTGATTATAAAGTGACATTGGAGATGGTAAATGATAGTATGCTTAATGAAGAAGCAAGGCGAAAAGATATAAACCTTGGGAATCAAGCTCTGGTCACAGAGAACATGGGTAAAAACATCGACAGAGGTCAGGACTCAAAATGTCGTGATAAGTCTAAACATAGATCCAAGTCTAGAGGAAAAGTGAAATGTTTTTATTGTGGTAAGGCAGGTTATATAAAATGAAACTGTAAAATCTTGACGTAAGAGCGAAAAGATGAGAAAGGCAAGAGTTCAAATGATGGCAATATTGCAACAATGAATTCAGATAGTGATTCAGTTACTTTGATTTGTACACATGGTGATTGTAATCATGTTAGTGATCCTGACATTGAGTGGATAGTTGACACAGGAGTTGTATATCATTGTGTTCCTAAGAGAGAGTTGTTTACAACTTACAAAGCAGGAGACTTTGGTTGTACCAAGATGAGAAATAAGAGTGTGTCACAGATTGTTGGGATTGGTGATATTATTGTACAAACTAGTACAGGCTGCATGTTAACTTTGAGGGATATTAGACACATTTCAGATATAAGAATAAACTTGCTTACTATTAATGTCCTTGATAAGGAGGGATATGAAAGCCGATAAAAGAATGAACAGTGAAAGCTTTTCAAAGGATCTATGGTAGTTGCAAGCGGAAAACTATGTTGCACAATGTATAAGACATGGATGCAATTAAACTGTAACCAGATAAATACTGTTGAAAATGATGCTTCAGCAAACTTGTGGCACAGGAGGCTGGCACACATGAGTGAAAAAGGGGTTACAGGTTTTGGCAAGGCAATCTCTTATTCTCTTGACCAAAGGTATGTCTCTTGATTTATGTGATTATTATTTATTTGGTAAGCATCATAGAGTTTTTTTTTTGTAAAAGTTCTCAAAGAAAGGAAAATAGATTGGAATTAATTTATTCTGACGTATGTGGTCCCATTAAGGTTGAGTCATTAGGTGGTAGCAGATATTTTGTTACTTTTATTGATGATGCTTCACGTAAGACTTGGGTGTATATGTTGAAATACAAAAGTCAAGTACTGCAGTATTTTTAAAAATTTTATGCCATGGTTGAAAAGATGATAGGGTTACCCTTGAAGTGTATTCGAACTAATAATGATGAGAAATACACATCTAAAGGCTTTAAAGAGTATTGTTCAAAGCATGGGATCAGGTATGAGATGATAGAACCTGAAACACCGTAGCATAATGGTATAGCTGAAAGAATGAATCGCACCATTGTGAAAAAAGTCAGATGTATGTTGAGGATGGCAAAATTACCAAAGCCATTCTGGGGTGAAGCAGTCAACACAGCTTGTTATTTACTTAATAGGTCACCATCAGTTCCTTTGGGCTTTGACATTCCAGAAAGAGTGTGGACAGAAAAAAATACTTCATACTCTCACTTGAAAGTTTTTGGGTGTAAAGCATTCATGCATATGTCGAAAGAGCAGAGATCAAAGCTTGACAGTAAAGCCACATAGTATGTGTTTATAGGATATGATGATGAAGAATTTGGTTATAGGCTATGGGATCCAGTAAAGAAAAAGACAGTCAAAAGCAGAGATGTGATCTTTCATGAAAAAGAAACCATAACAGACCTTGAGAAAAATGAGAAGACTACACGAGTTACTGTTGAGTGTGATGTTTCAACACTAACGGGATTCCACAGGAAAGAGCCATAGATGGTGAAAATTAGCAAGAAACTGAACTTGAGGATATGATGAGCCAACCACAGTTGGTGATGAGCCAGATGCAATTAGTTTTGAGCAAAGGGAGCAATCTTCTTTACCTGATAGTGTTGAGCAGAGGGAGCTACCTTCGGCATCAAGTGATGTAGAGTTTCAGCCCAGAAGATCTACTAGAGAGCGTAAGCCATCTATTAGATATTCAAGTTCAGATTTTATTTTAGTTACTAGTGAAAGGAAGCCAGAAAGCTTTCAAGATGTTCAAGCTACTTCGGATAGAGAGTACTGGTTAAAAGCAATGAAAGAAGAGATTGAGTCACTGCGAAAAAATAGTACTTATGATCTTGTTAAACTTTCAAAAAGGAAAAGGCCATTAAAAAATAAATGGGTGTTTAAGTTGAAAAAGAATGGTGACAAACTAGTGAGGTACAAAGCTCGATTGATAGTAAAAAATTTTTCTTAGAAACCAGGCATCGATTTTGATGAGATCTTTGCTCCAGTTGTAAAGATGAGTTCTATTTGAGTGGTACTAGGATTAGCAACTAGTTTGAATCTTGAGCTTGAGCAACTTGATGTTAAAACTGCATTTTTGCATGGTAATTTGTAGGAGGACATTTATATGAATCAGCCTGAGGGTTTTGAAGTGAAAGAGAAAGAGCACTTAGTTTGCAAATTGAAGAAAAGCCTGTATGGCTTGAAACAAGCTCTGCGACAGTGGTATAAAAAGTTTGATTCTTTTAGGGTGAGTTATAGCTATAAAAGAACAGCAGCGAATTCTTGTGTGTATGTTAAACAATTCTCTAATGGTAACTTCATTATCCTATTATTATATGTTGATGATATGTTGATTGTAGGACAAGATGCTAGTAAGGTTTGCAAATTGAAAGAACAATTGTCTAAGTCTTTTGATATGAAGGATTTAGGTCCAGCGAAACAGATTCTTGGTATGGACATTATCTGGGATAGGAGAGCTGGAAAGCTGTGGTTGTCACAGAAAAAGTATGTTGAACGAGTGCTTGGTAGATTCAACATGCAACATGCTAAATCAGTTAGCAGTCTACTTGTCAACCATTTTCATCTAAGTAAGAAATCTTATCCAGTGTCTAAGGAAGAGCAACTAACTATGTCTAGTATTCCTTATTTTTCTGCAGTCGGTTCTTTAATGTTTCTTATGGTTTGTACAAGGCCTGACATTGCTCATGCAGTTGGTGTAATGAGTAGATTTCTTTCTAATCCAGGGAAGGTTCACTAGGAAACAGTGAAATAGATTTTTAGATATTTAAAGGGTACCTAAAAAATGTGCTTGATTTATGGAGTTTCATAACCAGTTCTAGAAGGGTTTACTGATGCTGACATGACAGGCGATCTTGATGATAGAAAATTTACTTCAGGGTATTTGTTCACTTTTGTAAGATGAGCTGTATCTTGGCAATCTAAGTTACAGAAGTGTGTTGCTTTGTCAACTACAGAGGCTAAGTATATTGCAACAATCGAAACATGTAAAGAAATGCTTTGTATGAAACGTTTTCTTCTTGAATTAAGGTTGAATCAAAAAGAGTATGTGATATTTTGTGATAGCCAGAGTGCTTTAGATTTGAGTAAGAATGCCATGTACCATGCTAGAACAAAGCACATTGATGCTAGATATCATTGGTTACGTTTAGTGATTGAAGAACATTAGATGCTGTTGAAAAAAGTCCATACTGATAAGAATGTAACAGATATGTTGACTAAGATACTTCCCAGGGAAAAGCTTGAGCTTTGCAGTAACTTGATCGGAATGAGTTTTCTGGCCAAGGTAAGTTCCAAATGAAACTGCTATAATGATGAATCTTCTCCAATGGGGCTAGAGGGGGAGATTGTTAGGAAAATAGGGTCCAGCCCCATGTAAGTGGTTTTGGATCAAGTAAAGGCCATGGGCCTTGATTTTTCATTTTACACAAAGCCCTAGCTACTTAATAAAAAAGAGGTGGGGTTGTTTTAAGGGAGTGTCGAAAACCAAGTAAAAAAAGAAGAAAAGCCAAAAAAAGTAGAGGGAAAAAAGAAAAGAAAGAGTTAGTTGAATGGAAGTCGATCTGTGGTCCGATTGAGTTGGAACCTTGTCAGGAGGTTTATGATTCAGAGTTTTACATTCTGAACGGTGAAGATCGGGATTGAAGCTCTCTAGGAACAAATCCATGCTGTATTTGTTGAGTCACTTATTTAGTGAGATTTTTTCAATTGTTTCTCTAGTTGTTGTTTGACTCTAGTTTAGCTAGAGAAGAACTTTGTATACCTATTAGAGAAGAACTTTGTATACCTATTATTTGATAGTGAAGATTTTTCTGGTAGTCTGTGATTTTTTTTTTACACTAGAGGGTTTTCCACGTAAATTTTGATGTGCTTTATTTTTTCTGTGTTTTTTATTATTGATTGTTGTCTATTGCTTCTGTATTGTTGTGATTATTACTTCAGGCACAATAAATTCAGCACCGAAACTGACCTCCACCAAATGATGTCTCCACCGATAGTGAAGAATACAAAAAATTAAAAAGGTTATAAGAGCTGCATTAGATACTGGTAGATGCTTGATGTGATTGACTGAAAAACGACAAGCAGTATTATTCAATAATTTAGTTTTGTTTGTATTCGATCAATAATTTGCCTTTTCTTGGTCATCTTGTCAATTCCAAGCTTGGCACCAGACAACCAAGTATCTGTAGGATGATCAAAGCTTCCACTGTTCTCAAGAACTACAACAGTGGAATTCATGGAGTTCGATGATCAAACCTTTCATTTTTTGAGGCGATAGTTTGATTACCAGAGAGTGATTGGCCTGGACAAACGGTTTTCATTTCATTGGAGAGATAGATCTCAAAAGAAAGGTAGGAAGTAAAGGATCAAAAAATATTGCAGAAAGAACAGAAGCTTTGTACTGTTTCCCATTGTAAAAAAAAGATACACAAAAATGGCTGCAATATCTGTAATAGAAATTTAGTATGAATTTTCTTCAATGAAGTATTGCAATCATTTTATATTTCAATTTATAAGAGAATAATCTTTGTAAGACTACTTCGTGTGCGAATAGTGAAAAAATTCAAGGAAATGCTAACAGTTTCAAAAAAGAAAAAAGATATTAAATTTTTAATTTTAAAATTTATATGATTATATCATTTACACAAATTATTTTTTTTAATCTTTCAATTTTTAAATTCAGACTGTTTATCATTTGCGTAATTTTGATTGTTTGACAACACTAGAATGGAGTCTTTGGTAAAAGATTTTTAGTTGAAAGTATATGTTTTTCCTTTTCCTTCTTTAATAAATACTAGTATTCATGCATATAAAAAAAAAAAAAAAAGGTACTTTCAAAATACAGACAAATAAAATAAGTGCCTTATAAATCCTTACAACTTAGTAGTAATTTTTAATGCTAACAATTGTTTTTCGATATATATTATAACTAACTTGTTATCTGTTCGAATTATTTTATTTATTTAAATGTGTTGAGATATATAATTAATATTATTAATTATTTAAATGTTCGATACATATGTTAAATATCAATAATATAATTAAGATACTAAAATATAATAAAATTAAAATTTTTAATTAAAGAATTAAAAAATTCAAAACATATAATAGTATTTGAGAAAAAATAAAATATCCAAAATATTTATATATAAATTGTATTATTGAGTACATCAACAAAATATTAACTTGAAAACTAAAAGTTTCATCACTTCAAATTGATTTTCTTCAATTTGTGCCATTTTTATCTTGTACAATCATTTTTATACACTGACAAGTTTATATAATTTTAAGAGAAGTTTTATTCAATTAAAAAAAGCAATGATTTTAAATGTTTAAATAATATGCTTGATAAATTACTTGTATGTATATTTTTTGCATGAATTCTAGTAATATCTTGATCTTTAACATTTATAATATTTGTCAAATTAATTTTTATACTTGTTTTAAACTTTACATATGATGTAAAATTATGTTAATATAAAATTTGAAATGAAATAGCTTTAAATTTTAAACAATTATTTTAAAAATTTGTTGTAAAAATATTTTAATGAGAAGGTGTTAGTCTTCATTCATAGGATTTTATAATCAATTTTAAAGGTAAAAAAATATACTTTATACTTTTTTTACTTACGTTTTGCATTTAGAAAAAAGCCAATAATATTATAAAAGAATTAAATTATAAAATTTTATTTCAAATAAATAAACATGATTTTATGCCTAGCTATGCACCAGTTAGGAGAATTGAGTTTTTAAATTTAGGAGAGATCAACATTTTTAAAGTTAGACCACTAAAGACCTTGATATAAGTAATAAAAAACAATATGATGGCTAAAGAATTAGATAAAATTGTTATTGATAAAAATAAGTAATGCAAGAAAATTCAAATTACAACCTAAAATAATTCCCTTATTTGATCATTTATACAGTCAACCCCAAAATATGGGATATAAGGTTTACGTGTTCTTGTTGTTGTAAATAAACATGATTTTACTTTTATATTAAACAATTTTGTTAGAATTAGTACAATATGTTAATGATTTACTTTTATTTATAAATTTAAAAAAAATAAAAAATGCAACAAAATCAACAATTAAAAGTAAGCCCATACAATCTTTTTTAAATAAATAAATAAGGCCAAAGAAATACTTAAATAATTAAATCAATTTTTTTACTTTCAATTGTTAAAATACTTCAAAATAGTTATTATTATGCTAAACCGATCTTCTTCCTCCACTCCAACATACATGAATTATCAAAAAAATTTTATAAGATCCATGTAAACACTTTGGAACAAACAAAATATTGAAAATTTTTATAAAAATTTCAAAAACAAAATATATTGATTCTAACTTTTTAAAATATAGATGCACATATTATAAAAAAATACAGTAAAAAAATTATGCATCTCATACATCAAAAAGTTATAAAAATATAATAAAAAATTGTATATATCTGACATGTTAAAAAACCATTTCTTTCCAGGCATAAACATTGAAAAAAAAATTAATATTGAGAGTATTGTTAGAAAATAAATTATCTTTTAATGTATGTAATATTTAATCTTTTTAAATTTAAAAATAACTAAATAATAAAGAACTATTATGAAATTTCTAAATAAAAATTATTTTAAAATTTCAAATTTAAAATGATATATATTTCAGTTATTAAAAAATCCATTTTATAATATTATTACATTTGAGAATTTTAGATTTAAAAAGATATATATATATATATTTATATTATTAGAAAACCTATTTTAAAAGATAGTATATCACTATATTTTAAATTTTAAATTGAAAAAGATATATATTTAGATTATTTGGAAATGCATTTTTAAAAAATAATATACTCAAATTAGATTTTATTGCTAGTAATTTAAAAATAATTGAATTGATCTTTCAGTTAAATTTAAAAGTTTTAGATAATTAAATGATTTTTAATTATTTTTTTTATAAATAGCTTAAAATTAAGGAATGTTTTGCATGTTATTATAAAGAAAAATTTTAAGAATTTTTGTTTATGTCGAAAAGAAAAATCATCTATCTAAACGTCCACGTAAACATACCTTAACAGCTTTCTATATATATTACAATATAATATTATATATGAATTTTAATTCATTCAATAAAAGTAATTTGTTAAAAATAAGATAACCACCAAAATCTTATGTTATCGTGATTATGCCCTGTTTGAAAATTAAACAACAAAGCTTTAAGAGATCCTCACCCAGTGCTTGGAAAAACTTAGGTGCTAATAATGTTTTTCAATGATTAGTCATGGATTTCAATTGCAACAGCTAGCCATTATATAGAGAGTTTAATGTTTTGCAATTTTTTGGTAAAGAAAGATTATAAGTTGACATGATCATATCCTATATAATGATATCTCATTGCTTTAATTAATCACAAGCATTCTTCCAGCGATTTTATTTACGAGATCCACATAAAATGAATCATCCCCTCCATCATAAAATGATTATAATAACATATGCAACAAATTAACATTTTTATATTAAGAGTTACCAAAAATTAAACTTAATCACGAGAACTAAGACTCTAGTATTCAACGGTCACTCCACCAACAAACAAGAACATAGAAATAAGACATAAAGAAAAGAAAGCAAGTATAAATACACACTCATTACTCAGACTCTACTAAAAATCAAATCAGCTAAGAGAAATGGCAGTTGAATAGGCATATAATTAAGACAATTTAAGTAGGAGCATTTCTAGAAGCTTACCTAATCACTCTGGATAAAGCTGTGAGTGCTACTGGGGGCTCTTTCCACCACTTCTAGAGGTCCAAATAAGAAAGGAGACCCGAAATGTTTCCTTTGAGGAAAGTAGATAAGAAACTCCAGGGAGCAAGAGGAAGAGGAACAATTGTTGTTATTTTTTGCTTGAGCTGTTTTGAGTCAGTAGGCCGGTGGTGGTGATCAGTCTTATGCTTTATATGAAAACCACTGTGGGTAGTCAACAACGGTCCAATATGTCATGGGATCTACCTCGGCCCTTTGGGCGAAATAATTAGTTCAGCACCGAAAGTGACCACCTAATGACGTCTCCACCGACAGTGGAGGATACAAAAAATAAAAAAGGTTATAGAAGCTGCATTATTATCGTATAAATTCCAAATATCAGTAGATGCTTGATGTGATTGACTGAAAAGAAAAATAGAAAGGCAAAAAGACAAGTGGAAAGGAGAGAGAAATAGCATCATTCTATAATTGAGTTTTGCCTGTATTCGATCAATAATTTGACTTTTCTTGGTCGTCTTTTCAATTCCAAGCTTGGCACCAGACTGCCAATTATTTGTAAGATGATCAAACCTTCGAGCTACTATGCTTGAACGGTTTGAATTATTTCACAAAACAAGGTTTCCACTGTTCTCAATAACTGCAACAGTGGAATTCATGGAGTTCAATGATTAAATGTTTTGAGAAAATAGCTTTAATTACCCGAGAGTGATTGGCTTGGAAAAATGGTTTTCATTTCATTGGAGAGAGGTTTCAAAAGAGAGGAAATAGAGGATTAGAAAATATTGAAGAAAGAGCAGAAGCTTTGTTCTGTTTCCCATTGGAGAAAAAGATACATAAAAATGGCTGCAATATCTATAATAGAAGGTTAGTATGGATTTTCTTGAATGAAAGTATTTCAATTTTTTTTTATTTCAATTTAAAAGAGAATAATCTTTGTGAGATTACTCGTGTGTCGATAGTGAAAAAAATAAGAAAAAGAAAATGCTAACATTTTCAAATAAAATAAAAGATATTAAATTTTTAATTTTTAAATTTATATAATTATATCCTTTACACATATTATTATTACTACTATTTTTTAAATATATACTTTTTGACAAATAACTTAAAATTAAAAAATGTTTATATGTTATTATAAAAAAAAATTTTAAAAATTTTTTATGCGTCAAAAATAATAAAAATAATATTTCATCTCATCTTTAAATCATTAAAATTTTTTAATGTAATACTTAAATAAAAAATATTTAAATTAAATATTTAAACTATATTTTTATATATTAAATTTTTTAATTTTTAACATCGTTAATTTTAAATATTGATTTAACATAAATATTACGTATCAAAAATTTAATTAATATCACATTATTAATATCATATCAATATTTAAAAAAATTTAAAAAAAAACTAAAAAACTTTATAAAATTCTATAAAATACAATTTTTTTTTTTTCAATTCATTTAAAATATTTTCTCTAAAAAAACCTTTAAATACTCTCAACCCCAAAAAACACCAGGCATTCCCAAACCCAGGAACCGGTGGCTCGCTGCCTTGCAGCTGTCGTCTATTGTGGCCGGCCGCCAATCAACAGTACCAGTTTAAGCCCAAATTTCACCTGCCGATTGCTTTCAACCTCCTCTTTCATGCTGTGACCTTATTTTTTTTTCAAAAACAATCCCTAAAAGCCTAGATCTGACCACAAAGATTCAGCCAAAATTTTCTTTTCACCAGTTCTTGCTTCTCCGATGGCCCCCATCTTTTACTAAGTTATTTCTCTCCTCAAAGCCCTCCTACTCTCCAAATATCTAAGCTAAAAACCATCCCAAAAACCCAAACCTGAATCTCAATTTCGATGTTAAAATTTTTTTTGTTTGGCTGCTGTTTTGTGGTTCCCCTTTTGGGGATTTTTTTTGTGTATTTCTTTTACAGGTCTGGATGGGCTGTTGACAGAGAAGGGTTTGGGTGTTGGGGGTAGTATTTGTTGAAGTTTTGTTTTGGCTGTGAACAAGACTCATGGTCTCAATGGTTGATGGCTGTCTGGGTTGTATGCGATGGCGGTGAGTATAGATATCGGTCTTTGGCTTGTTGAGTTGATTTCGCTAAGGGGTGTCTCGACAGGGGTGGGTTTTCGTGGTGAAATGGGGTTCTGATGATGGATGGTGATGGGTCAGGTCAGAGTCTGGTTGGGCTGCTGGGGCTCGCGGTGGTAATCTCGAGTTTAATGAGCAGAGTTTTTAGATGATTTTAGGACGGTGGTGATGGGACAGTTTGTGTATGGGTAGTGCGGTGGAATTTTTTTTAGAATTTTTTAGAAATTTTAATTTATTTAGAATTTTTTAATTTGTTTTTTGAAATTTTAAGATTATTTTTTAAAAAATTTTCTTTTAATGCTAGTATGACGTTGATGATACAATGTATGCAAAATTTTCTTTTAAACATGTTAATATTTTATTAAATATTAATATCACATCAACATTTAGAGTGAATAATATTAACGGTTGGAGTAAATTAACAAATGAAAATATAATTTAAGTATTTGATTAATTTTTTTATTTAAGTATTATATTAAAAAATATAATAATTTAGATATCAAATGAGATATTATTTTAAAGAAAAATTATTTACTTAAACGTTCACGTAAATAAATTTTATTAATTTTTTATATATATTATAATATAATATAATATATGAATTTTTATTTATTCAATATAAATAATTTGTTAAAAAAAGATAACCATCAAAATCTTATATTATATTGATTATTATGCAGTGTGTCATAACGTCTAGATCCGAAAATCTATCGTTAGACATTGACTCGAGAAATTGTCATCAATTTTTTTTATTTAGGTATAATTAATTACCTAAGGAATCTATCTTTTCAAGGAACACTTAAGCTTAACTAAGGATCCCTAAAAAAATAGGTTCGGGTCTATTAACTAGAATATGATTTGAAAGTACGGTTTCGTGTGAATAAGATTATACACCCTCACAACGTCCATTAAAAGATGGTATCAGCTTAATTTCGTGTTATCCAATAAGTCTTAAAAAAGTTTTATCAAGTAATTAATTATTAAAAATTATTCTTAATTGACTCCAATATTTTTAGCAGAAAATTAAGAAAATTTTCTCACCTCAAGAGCACGCAAGAAAACTACTGTTTCATTTACAAAGACTCCATCGTCGGATTATTTAACATAAAAAAAATTTCAGAAAAGAAGAGAAAAAATAAAAATAAAATAAGAAAAAAGAATAATGATTCAACTTTTGATATAAATCCTTTTCTTTTCATTTTAAAAAAATTCGTTGCTTTTGTACAAGAAAAATTGATACTTTCAACTTTTCCTTAAAGTATTTGAGAGTTTTTATTTTAAGGAAAATTAATACTTTCAACTTTTCTCTAAAAATTATTTTTTTAACCTTTTCATTTTTAAAGAAAATTGATACTTTCAACTTTCTCCCAAAATGGTTTTAGAATTTTTTTTTAAAAAATTTTATTTTTTAAAAAAATTGATACTTTCAACTTTCCCTTAAAATACTTTTGAAAATTTTATTTTTTAAAGAAAATTGATAATTTCAATTTTTCCTTAAAATATTTTTTTTAATTTTTTTTAATTTATTCATGCAAAAAAAATACTTTAAATAAATAAATAAATAAACACAAAAAAATAATAAATAAATAAATAAATAGCAAAAAAATCGAAGCGATTCAGCTAGAAGGTTGGAATGACTCGCTCCAAACACAAAAAGGGGTTGAAATAGCGTGGCTTGAGGTATGGCTCGGCTCGGCTCAGCTCTACGGCTCAACAGGGAATAGGTGAAAGCGGGTTGAAGCGGGTTGCGCTACAGGTCAGGTTGACCCAAATAGAAACGCGCGAATCCTTTGGGTTTACTAACGCCAAAACGACGTTGTTTTAACAGGGTATATAAGGCTAAAAACTCAGTATTTCAGCAAATGCATCTTCCTTCTTCTCTCTTTTTCCTTTTTTTTCTTCTCCTTCTCTCTAAACAGAACCTAGATTTCGGTTGAATGTTTTATCAGAATTTGAAAAACAAGTCGAAAACTGGGTTTTTCATTAGAATATTCACCGAAAAACTTGAATGTAGCCAGAAAATTGCTCGAAATCTGGAATTTTCTAAAAATTTCCCAGAAAAAAAAATCCAAAAATTAGAAAATGTTCCTAAAAATTCTAGAACACTACTTCTATTCCCCGAAACCCCTTTTTTTGCTTCTGATTTCTTTTATTTTGTATACTTTTTGTGTGTTCTTTTGGCCTCACTTAGGGTCTTTATTTATAGGATCAAAAGCCAAAAATTCCATATCTAATTAGGAATTCCTATTTTCTGTTAAACTTTACCTTTATCCCTAGCTCAATCCCTACAACCTGATTCCAACCTAAATTCAACTTTCTTTTTTTTTCCATTTTTCTCAGCTTTTTCATTTTTAAAATTTTCTTACTATTTTTTATTAACAAACGTAGACCCTCGACAAATTGGGGTGTCTACAGCTGCCCCTTTTTGCGTATTTTCTGTGAAATAAAAATTATGCAAAGACATAGACAACCCAATCAATTTAGCATCTTTTTGCTTTGTTTTTTTTTGTGTTGAAAAAGTAAACAAAGTTTCTCTAAACAAAGCCTTAATGATAAATGCTCCTATAAACAGAGGCAGCACAACTTTGAAAAATAAAATGCTTCTCTAAATAGAGGCTCAATAACTTTTAAAAAAATAAACAAAACTCCTCTAAATAGAGGCTCAATGACTTTTGAAAAATAAATAAAAGTTCCTCTAATCAGAGGCTCAACAACTTTTCAAAAAATAAATAAAGCTTCTCTAATCAGAGGTACCACAACTTTGAAAAAATAAATTACCCTCTAAATAGAGGCACCATAACTTTAAAAAGTAAATTGCTCATCTAAACAGAGGTAACTATAACTTTGAAAAATAAAATGCTGATTGACAATCATGTCCAAAGGAGTTGTAGATCAAATCTGATGAAATTTATAATAAAAACTCAAAGATTCACAATTTGAGTTCGAAAATAAAAGGTTCAGATTCGCAAAAACCTTTCAGCTTCGTAAGAATTCATTGAAATTTGATTCTCAAAATTTTAGTTTCATAAGGATTCAATTTTGCAAGATCTCAAGATTTGCATTTGCAACTTGCAAGACTCGCATCCAACATTTAAAGATCATCATTTAAAACTTGAAGATTCACATCCAAAAGTTCAAGGCTTTTCACTCAAATTCAAAGGTTTGCATTTGGCAAACTTGGGATTCACATCCCAAAAAGTTTAAAGCTTTTCGTTTGAATTTTGGAGATTCACATCCAAAAGTTCAAACTTTCTCATTCAAGTTTAAAGGCTCACATGCAATAAAACTTAGAGTTTCACATCTAAGTTCAAATGTTCTCACTTAAAAATTTAGAGATTTGTATCCAAAAGTTGAGTTTGAAGCTTTGAATTTTAGAGATTCATATCCAAAAATTCAAAACTTTTCATTCTAGTTCAAAGATTTACATTTGACGAACTTTAGGGTTTCACACCTCAAAGATTCTCATTTTGAAACCTAAAGATTCTCATTTGAGTTCAAAGATTGACAAATTTTGGACTTCACACCTTAAAGATTCTTATTTTGAAACTCAAAGATTCTCCTTTGAGAACTTAAAAATTCTCATCAAAATATTCACAATTTGCTTTTCAAGTGACTCAAAAATTTGCATTAATAAATATCATGATAAAAAATGCAAATGCTTTCTTAATGGTGCAAATGCAACGACCTAGATTCTCATAATGCCATGCATGTCCAAACAAAGTTTTAATTCATCAAATTATGTGCATGTACTATTTAAACAATGATGTTTACATGATCCATGTAATGCAGACGTCAATAATGTCATGAAATCTTAAATAATCGTGGTAATGTGGCTCTCAAGACTTCATCATTTTGAGCTTCTTAGCACTAGCCGTCTCAAAATAAGTTCTATCTTTTATCACTTGATCATTACTCATAAGTTTTTTAGTACAAATTTTGTCATTCATCACTTGATCATCGTTCACGGGCTTCTTAGTACTAGCCATTTCAGAACAAATTTCATCCTCTATCACTTAGTCATCATTCATGGGCTTCTCAATACTAGCCATTTTAGAATAAATTTCATCCTCTATCACTATGCCATCGGTCATGGGCTTCTCAGTACCAGTTTCATCCATTACCCCATATCATTTTCATCACTCAATCATAACTCACAGGTTATGTCGATCAATACATCCCCATATTCATCACTGGGTTATAACATTTTTTAAGTTTTACCCCCTCTTCATTTTGTTGACCAATCCATCATCATATTCCTCATTTGGTCACATCATATGTCTTTTCAAATAATCTTTTTTAGGTTTCTACCACTTTTTCATTTTGTTACCCCCTATCATCTTGAATTTTTTTTCAAAGAAATGCAAGACTCTTTTATGCACATTGTCATTCATTCATCATCATTTCAAATTATGACAAATATAATGCACTCATACATTTTTTTGATTTATTCTAGGATGCAATAATAAGGGAACATAGGGTGATTTGAGAGAAAGGTAATCAATGAAGGACGAGTTTGGTGCAAAATGAAGAGGGAAAGAAACAAATTGGATACATGTCATTAGGATGAATGGTTTATCCAAACAATGAATATTTAGATAATTTGGAATATTAATTCAGGATTCTTTTTCCAAAATTCATTCCATTGACTATCAAAATCATTTTAAGCTCATTAAACTTCACCTCAGCTTTGAGGGATCTTCATATGTCTTTGATCTTCCTTTTATGTGAATTGTTTGTCAAACTCTCAACTTAGAGATTTTTTTACTCAAATCATCCTTTCGGGTTTTCAACTTAAGTGTCTCTTTTCTCTTATCTTTTTTCTTTTTTTTTTTTTTTTTCTTTCACCCATTATTGATATCTCTTTCACATCAATCTTTAGAACAACCAAGCATGATTCTGTCGTTCCATCATGAGCATGCCTTAGCCCATCATATGACCATTCAATTCGAGCATTTACATTTGATCCAAATGGACTTTTAAATGTTGTAATGTAGGCCATGGTGAGGGGTCATGAAAGAAATTGATTAAATAAGCTCAAAACATATGTTTAAAGGGTTTAAAACCAAAGGATCATTTCTTATCATTTGAAAAAACTTGGCATTTTGCCCTTTTCCACTTCATTTCATTGTTTTTTTCTTTTTTTCATCGATCTTATTTTCCATAAAATGATTCCCCTTATTTTGACCTAAATTATGTGTGGCATTCATTTTTTTTTATTTTTCTTTTCTTTCTTTCTTTTTTTTCTATCTTTGAGACCTTTTATGATTCTTTTTTTTACCTTTTTTTTTAGAAAATGCCCCTCAGTGTAGAGGGTGATCCTTGGTCAGGGTTCTTTAGAAAAAGAAATCATAATATGCTTAAAGGGGTAGCAATGAATAATTTTTTGAATGGTAAAAAAAGATGACCATTTTTCATCTCAAATGTGAATGCTTTTCTTAAACATCATCTATTGAGCAAAAATGAGCTCATGGATTTGTATAAAAAGATTGCACATCTTCAAGATATATTAATTTTACATCTGTTAGTAACCGGCTTCCTTTGTTCAAATAGTCTGCTCAGATCAATGTGAATGAGTTCTCAAAATTAAATCTCAGAATTATTATTATCATTGTCTAAACATTCATTATTTGAAATTTAAGAATAGGAATGAAAAGTTATGAAAGGTAACAGAGCATGGAACAATGGTTGAATGAAAGAGAAAATGTAATGAAATGCATTAACTTGCCTTTATTAAAATGATAACAAGTGAAATCATATTGCAAAAAAGAATTCCTAACATTACTATGAAAGTAATCTTAAAATGACAAGCAGCTTCCAACAGCCTTAACAACCTTTTTAAAATTATGCCCCTGTGCAATTAGGCGAAGGATTTTTATTGACATCTTGCCCCCCTGATTCGTCGAAGCTCACTAAGCCTTACTAGATCAAACTTTACACTTTGTGTTTGAAAGTAGGGTAGGTTTCAATAGAATGACCTACGTTCCCATTGTGATAATAACACGTTACACTAGCATCATATCATTTTAGATAGAGTGGCTTCAATGGTTCTAGAATAACTGGAGAAACCAAGTTATTTTTGACGAGTTCTGAGAATAACTCAGTATAGGTCATAGAGATAGGGTCAATTTGTGTTCTTTTTTTGTTATCTCGAGATCTTCTTAAACTACTTGCTTGGTTGTTAGGCTTTGAAGCTGAGAAGTGATATGACTAGAATCATATGCAGGTATTTGAAAGGTTGATTGGTAAGTTGATGAGTAAGCTGGTTGTGGATAAGGTTGATATGGGTAAGGTGAGATATTGTTCCCAACAGGATAGAATAGGGGATAACCTTGTGGTGGATAGGATTGATATCCCCTGAATTGTCTACTAAAGCTCACAACTTAAGCTTCGATCTCTTTTTTCTTGGGCACTTTCTTCATTTCTCTTCCTTTCAACTTGCCATTTTTAATGGCACTTTCAATAATTTCACCCGAAATTACCATGTCGATGAAATTTTTTGTGGTATTCCCTATCATCTTTTCATAATAGGAAGGTTTTAAAGTACTGACGAACAACACCATGATCTTTTTCTCAGTTAGAGGAGGTTGCACCTGAGAAGTGATATCCTTCCATCTTCGGGCATACTCTTTAAATGATTTAGTAGCTTTTGTTTTCATATTCTGTAACGAAAGGCGATCTGGGGTCAAGTCTATAATATGTCGGTATTGACTAATGAAGGCATGGGCCATATCGTTTCAAGAACGAATATGGGTCTTGTCCAGCTAGATACAGTATCTAGCAGTAGAGCTCGTAAGGCTATCTTCGAATACATGCATCAATAGCTTTTCATTATTAGTATGGGCAATCATTTTTCAATAGTACATGGTAATGTGAGTTTTCAGACACTTTATACCATAATACTTCTCAAACTCTGGCATTTTGAATTTCAAAGAAATGACCACATCTGGGACTAAACAAAGCCTAGTAGCATCTAATGAACCATAAAAACCAATACCCTTTACGGCCCGTAACCTTTCTTCTAACAGGTTCATTTCTGTTTAGCTTTTGAGACTTCTAAAGTCTCATCCTTCTTGGGCCTTAAATTTTCTTTATCCTCTAGATCATCCAAATTAGGGACTGGTATTGGTTCTACTGCCTTTCAATAAAGACAAGATTTATGTAGCTTTGGTACTATCCTGAATTTGAAGCTGATGGCATTTCAAGGTATGTGTACCCTACTAGATATGTGAACTGTTGTGATGGTGGACCTTGTGCTGGTTAGGCTTGATGTGGTCCAAAACTAGGATGGAATAGTGGGTCATCCTCCTTTTTTGAGGGATAGTCTTATTGGCTAGCATTCTCCTCCATTACCTTCCCTTTGTTTAACTTGTTCACGGCTTCTAGAATTCTGTTTAATTCCCCTTCAAGCTTCTCTTAGGCTTTCTTTATCTTTTTGAGACGGTTGGAATTTTTCTATTCCATTTATCTAGCTTAAGCTCTTGTATTGTACTGGTGAGTGAGGTTGCTTGGTGGAGCTATCCTTGAACCTTTGGCACCACAATTATGATTAAAAATATTATGCTATGTTTTATGTTTGGTATGTTGATGCATAGATAAAATATGAAACTGATGCAGATGCACGATGTTAAATATGATAATGATGTATGCAAATGCACAAAGTCAAACAAACAAAATAGCTAGATCATGGATGAAATGAAAGTGATGCAGATGCACAGTGTTATATATAATAATGAAAATGATGCACAAAGTCAGACAATCAAAACAGTTAGATAAACATAACTTGTTCCTTATTGTGTCTTATTTTCAAGGTATATCTATCATTGGGTAGGAAGGGCTCTATCTTAGGGTTGGCCTCTTAAGCGTACACTATATGCCGAGTTAGACAATTTTAACTACTAAAAGTTCTCAAATTATTTCTTACATCATCGTCCATCATAGACTAGTAAGGCAATCCAAACCTCACCCATCACAGGCTACCAACGGAAAAGATTCAATTTGAGTGAGAGTATTTCGCTAGCCACTGTAGAGGCATTAGAACCTCACGAAAGCATATGTACTTTATTCCTTCCTAGAGGGACAAAACTTGGGTATAGAACTCATGTTATGCATATGCATATGAATGACATAGTTTGCAACATAAATAAATAAAATGAATGAAAAAGAAAGAAAAAAAAATCCTTACAAAGAATTAAATTTTATTAGGCTTTTTTAGACAACACAAATTTATTTGCTGGCTTGACTCTGGGCTTTCCCTAGTGGAGTCGTCAAACTGTCATAACGTCTAGATCCAGGGATCTATCGCTAGACATTAACTTGACAAATCACCACCAATCTTTTTTGTTTAGGTGCGATTGGCCACCTAAGGAATCTATCATTTCGAGAAACACCTAAGCCTGACTAAGGATCCCTAAAAAAATAGGTTCGGGTCTATTAATCAGAACATGGTTTGGGAGTACAGTTACGTGTGAGAAAGGTTATAGCACCCTCACAACGTTCATCGAAGGATGGTATCAGCTTAATTTCGTGTTATCCAATAAGCATTAAAAAAATTTTACCAAGTAATTAATTATCAGAAATTATTCTTAATTGACTCTAATACTTTTGGCAGAAAATTAAAAAAATTCTCTCACCCCAAGAGTATACAAAAAAATTACTGTTTCACTTGCAGAGACTTCATTGTCGGATTATTTAACATAAAAAAATTTGCAAAAAAAAAAAGAAAAAATAAAATAAAATAAGAAAAAAGAATAATGATTCAACTTTTGATATAAATCTTTTTCTTTTCATTTTAAAAAAACTCGTTGCTTTTGTAAAAGAAAAATTGATACTTTCAACTTTTCCTTAAAATATTTTTCTTGATAATTTTTATTTTTAAGAAAAATTGGTACTTCCAATTTTTCCTCGAAATGTTTTTTTTTTCTGAAATTTTAATTTCAAGAAAAATTGATCCTTTCAACTTTTTCCTAAAAATTATTTTTTTAAGCTTTTCATTTTCAAAGGAAATTGATACTTTCAACTTTCTCCTAAAATGCTTTTAGAATTTTTATTTTAGAAATTTTATTTTTAAGAAAAATTGATACTTTTAACTTTTCCTTAAAATGCTTTTGGAAATTTTATTTTTTTTAAAGGAAACTTGATAATTTCAATTTTTACTTAAAATGTCTTTTTTTAAATTATTTTTTTTCTAATTTATTCATGCAAAAAAAAAACTCTAAAAAAAATAAAAAAAATAAACACACAAAAATAATAAATAAATAAATAAATAAATACAAAATACAAAAAAAAATTGAAGCGGCTCGGTTGGAAGGTTGGTGTGGGTTGGTTCCAGACACAAAAAGGGGCTGAAATAGCATGGCTCGAGGTATGGCTCGGCTCAGCTCTGTGGCTAAACAGGGAATAGGTGAAAACGGGTTGAAGCGGGTTGCGCTACGGGTCGGGTTGGCCCAAACAGAAACATACAGATCCTTTGGGTTTACTAACGTCAAAACAACGTCGTTTTAGCAGTGTATATAAGGCTAAAAACTTAGCTTTTCAGCAGATGCATCTTCTTTCTTCTCTCTTTTCCCTTCTTTTTCTCTTCTTTCTCTCTAAACAAAACCCAGATTTCGGTTGAATATTCTATTAGAATCTAGAAAACACATCGAAAACTAGGTTTTTCACCGAAATATTCATCGAAAAACTTGAATGTCGTCGAAAAATTGCTCGAAATCTGAAAATTTTTAGAAATTTCCCAAAAAAAAATCCAAAAATTCAAAAAAATTTCCAGAAAATTCTAGAACACTGCTTCTATTCCTTGGAACGCTCTTTTTTACTTCTGATTTCTTTTATTTTGTATACTTTCTGTGTGTTCTTTTAGCCTCACTTAGAGTCTTTATTTATAGGACAAAAGCCAGAGAATCCCTATCCGATTAGGAACTTCAATTTTTGTTAAACTTTACCCTTATCCCTAACTCAATCCCTACAACCCGATTCTAACCTAAATTCAACTTTTTTTTTTGTTTTTCCCAACTTTTTTAATTTTTTTAATTATTTTTTATTAACAAATGTAGACCCCAAGGCAAATTGGGGTGTCTACACCGTGTTTAAAAATTAAACAAAAATGCTGTAAGAGATCTTTACCTAGTGCTTAGAAAAACTTATGTACTAATTAATGTAGTGTAATTTTCTGGTGAAGAAAGACTATAAGTTGGCGTGATCATATCCTATACAACGATATCTCATTGCTTGAATTAATCACAAGCATTCTTTGAATGATTTTGTCACGCCCCGAATCGAGACATAACACGGTCATATTACTTTGAAATAAAATCTCAAAGCAATACGAAGCCTAGTCCATAACCATTGAACAACTCTCAAATATAAAGGTTCTCATTAAGTAATATAACTAGATAACAAGTCTTTAAAGGTTCAAAGTCGAGTATTACAACTAAAATAAACAATACTTCATAAAATCTTAATTTCTAAGTAGTTCTCCAATGCTCAATTCTTCTAACCCTTCTCAAGCTAATCATACTTATCATTCATAACATCTGTAAAAGAAAAGAAAATAGGAAATCAGCAAACTATAGCTTAGTAAGTAGAGGCTTACACACCTCACCGGATCAAACAACATTTTTCATACATATCATATAGATCATTCTCAAAACGTTCATCAACTTATAATGTCAAAAATAGTTTAAAAATCAGCTTTCTATTAAGTATTCATAGATCATAAATAAGAATCAAAACATATCACCAAATCATGGATCCATCATTAAAAATCATTACAAACCATTATAATCATAAATCATCATTATCAATCATTTATAATTAGCTACGGTCACTGATATAATTCGTGACATTAGCCGTATCGATAATTTCATTATCATGATCATTGCTAACTATTATAACCCGCTAGCCAGGGCCTTACGCTAACTACTATAACTCGTTAGCATGGCCGTATGATCATGTCTATGCTAACTACTATAACCCGTTAGCCAGGGTCGTAGAACTAGTTCTAGTGTCGATGATCCCACTTCCCAGGGATGTAAAAATGTAGCCATCATAAAATCATTCTTTAAACATAAATCATTTTCTCATTTCATTCATAAGTATGATCCATCATTTATATAGAGAAACACAAAATAATCATATGCTTGATCTTATTTTCATATAACGAAAATAAAGAAATAAAACATTCTTTCATTTAGAAACATATATATATACATAGATTCGAAAACAAGCAAAGTGTATGAGATTTTACTTACCTTCTTTCGATTCCACCATCTAGTTTTTCTCCTTTAAAAATTAGTGGCCTATTCAAGATAATTCCAACATAACAATAATTAATCAACCCATTTGAGGCCACTTATACCAAAACAATTAAGTTAAAGAAGTAATAACTCGAGTAATTAATTCTGGCAGCCTGTACTACTTCTACTAAAACCATATCTCAGGATATCCAATTTGAAATTAAAGTCCTTTTAATTCGTTAGAAACTAGACTCGACAAACTTTCTAACCATATATGGCCCATCTCGTGATTCCTTGTGGATTAATTATAACAATTTTTGAAATCCATGTTATATGCTGCTGCCAGACAGCTTGTATATCTTTTCATAAAAATTACATATTTATTCATAGGTAACTCCAAATTTAATTATGCTTATTTCATTGGAAAGTAGACTCAATAAGCTTTCTAAACATATATGGCTTAATCTGTAAATCCTTGTATAAAAATTAAGGGAAATTTCGTAATTCCTCTCTACTGCTGCTACTAGGTAGCCTGCACAGCCTTAGGTAAAAATTGGATAACTCTTCATAGAAAACTCGGATTCAACTCCCGTTTGTTTCATTAGAAAGTAGATTCAACATGCCTTCCAACAATATATAATAATCATAGCAGTATTTAACCCTTTAATACATAATATAACCTTAATTCATCACTGTAAACACAGAATTTATATCAGGATTTATTCGAAACAAAGATTTTCCTGTCTATTCCCATCAAATTTCTGTTTCAGCAATAAATTCACATTACTAACTTTCTCAACACTTAATTTGACCCTAATTAAAGTCTAAATCATTTGCCCAAAGAGGGATAATGGAAACCCTAAAATTTTAGGATTTCTCGATTACAAATTATACCTTAAGACTTAATCATCAATACTCCAAAATTGAACGAGATTATTTACTCACCTCTAATAGACAATTTCTCCTTGTAGATTTGTTATTTCCCTTCACTTGGAATCCTTCAATTGATCTTTTCTGTATAAAAAACAGAGGAGAAATAAGTTTTTATTTTTCTTTCGATTAGTGGTCGACTGAAAACTGAAAAATTAACCTTATTAATAAAAATTAGATTATTTATCAATAAATCTTCTGCATTTTTCATTCTTTATTAAAAAGTCTCCCCTTATAAAAATACTTAAAATAATCCCTTTTTTTTTTTTACGGGTATTACAGATTTTATATACGAGATCCACATAAAATAAATCATCTCCTCCATCAAATGATTACAACTAGATATGCAACAAACTAATATTTTTTATATTAAAAGTTATCAAAAATTAAACTTGATCATGAGAATTAATACTCTACTATTCAACGGTCACTCCACCAACAAACATGAACATAAAAATAAGGCTTAAGAAAAAAAAAAGCAAGTATAAATGCATACACATTAATCAGATTCTACTAAAAATTAAAATAGCTAAGAGAAATGGCAGCACAGAAACAGGGATATAATTAAGACGATTTAAGTAGGAGCTGTTCTTGAAGCCTACCTGATCACTTTGGAATCAAGCTGTGAGGACTACTGGGGCTCTTTCCAGCACTTCTAGAGATCCAAATAAGAAAGGAAACCAGAAATTTTACCTTCGAGGAAAGTAGATAAAGAAACTCCAGGGAACAGTAGAAACAAGAACAAATTTTAGTATTCTGCTTGAGCTGTTTGAGTTAGAAGACCGGTGGTGGCATGGATCTTATGCTTTCTAGGAAAACCACTGTGGCTAGTCAACAAAGGTCCAATTTGTCATGGGGCCCTGTTAAAAAGCTGAAATAATTAGTGGAGCGCTTTAAAGTGGTTTCCGCCAAATAATGTTTCCAAAGATGGTGACTGGTGGAGAATAAGAAAAACAAAAAATGTTGTAGGAGCGGTGTTATTCTTGTCTAAATACCAAATATTAGTAGATGTGATGGACTGAAAAGAGAAATAAAAAAAAGCTTTACTAAAAGCAAAATAGAGAGAAATAGTATTATTCAATAATTTAGTTTTGTTTGTATTTAATCAATAATTTACCATCTCTTGGTCATCTTGTCAATTCCAAGCTTGGCACCAGACAACAAAGTATCTGTCAGCTGATCAAAGATTCGAGCTACTATAACTGAAGGGTTTGAATTATTTCTCAAAACAAGGTTTCGACTGTTCTCAAGAACTGCAACAGGGGAATATATTCATCGAATTCAATGATCAAACCTTCCATTTTTTGAGGCGATAGTTTGATTACCAGAGAGTGATATATTGGCCTGGACAAACGGTTTTCGTTTCATTGGAGAGATAGGTCTCAAAAGAGAGGAAGTAAAGGATCAGAAAATATTGAAGAAACAACAGAGCTTTGTTCTATATCCCATTGTAGAAAAGGATACACAAAAATGACTGCAATATGTAGAATAGAAATTTAGTAAGGATTTTTCTTTCTTCCTTTCAAAATCCACTAAGAAGTTCAGATTTTCAAATGGATTTATTTATCTATTTGGCTTATGTTTTATCGTTGATCTTCTTATGAGTTTTTCTTTGTCCTGCTTAATGTCAACCTGCCAAGGTCAGTTGCATTTGGATCATGAGTTTGATTTGATGCAAAAAACTGATTCAATCTGGTAGAAGAATCGAAGGAAAATATTTAACAAAGAATCAGTCAGAATATTTTTTATTTCTAATTCGCACAATATATGAATTGCTCAGAGTTCTCCGTTTGAATAGTGCATTCACTCATCTATTTGATAATCAAATTTCTTCTAAAAAGTATTCTTATTTAATGTAGAAAAGAAATCATATGGCAAATAGATTTTTGGATGGGTAATTAAAATTGTGTGATCCATACTTTTCAATATTTACTTGAAAAAAATTCTATATATAGCATAAGACATATCATAATTTCACTACTTTTCAAAGCAAGCCTTTTATTCTGTGATGAGGAAGGATTAAAAGAAGAAAACAAATTCTAATAGGAAAGCAAGGAAATTTTATACAATGGCAAATATAAATATACGAATTTATAATGCATATTAACCTTTACACACAAATGGAATGAAAAAGTCATAAAAAGGAAAAAAAAAAAAGAAAAAACAATGAAATCAAGGTTTATGATTAAATTACGAGGAACACTGCATCTCTACATGAGAATGAGAAAGCAATAAATGTTTGGATTGTGATCTAACTTCAGCATTAGGGCCTGCAGCCTTCTTCCCCGTTTTATGTATCTACCAAAATAGATAAACCGTATAAGAATAGAAATACTAGTATTTTTATGTTATAAACACAGAAAAAATGAAATAAAAAAAAGATGAAACTAGATTTGCAATTGTATACTATATATAAAAAAAAAAGACTCACATTATGATTTTAAAGATACTTCATCAAGCAGCTTGCTTCCAATGGCCCTTATCCCAAAACTTGAGGAAGGGTAGAAGGACATTGTTTGCCTGGGGATGGTCCCATTCCACTGATTCCCACCATTCTTTTGGATCCACGCAGATTTCCTTGAGAGAAGGAGGATATGGCTTTTCCTTATCAAGGTCATGCAGGGGAATCTGCTTTAGCTCTGGACAATCCACTATTTCAATACATTGGAGAGAATCACTTACTCCATGTTTACTACAAATGCTCTTCAATTTTGGTAAAAATGATAATTTCAATTTCCTTAGTTTGGGAAGAGTATATTTGATGGTACCCATTCCTTCTTCCTCTGATTCTATTATTTCCTCCATTTCCTTGCAATGCCTGACAGTGATCTCTTCCAAGTTGTGCAGAACCCACTTAGCTGACAACAAATTCTTTATTTTTCCACAACCATATAGATAGATTTCTTTGAGGGAGGAAAATGTGCCCACTGATGACTCTCCGACTAAAGCCTTCAAATTCTCCAAATAACTTAGATTTAGAGACTCAAGTGTTTGAAGTTGAGAACCGGATGAAAAAATGTACTCCAACTCCTCACATTTAAAAATTCCACATCCCTTCAAATCAGTTGCATCTTTCAATCCACAAATATCGTTTAAACTTTTCACACCTTTACACTGAATAACTAGTAATTGCTGGATGTCATATGGAAGGATCATTCCGTCTCCAGAATTAATATCAAAACCCACAAATGCAACCATTTTACTATATTCCACAGAATGATAATAGTGATGATAACGCAACCGGTTACTCACCCAAATCAAGTATTTATGAAGCCTTTTTCTCTGACTAGCATACATGTTCAAGTCACCCACGTTACTAAAACAACCTTCATAAAATTCCAACTTCTTCAATTCCCTTATCTCTGTTGCTCCTGATGGTGCTGGATGTATTGCCAAATACTGAAGACGATACAATTTTGACAATAATCCATTGGGGATCTCTTTTAAACGCTCGGTAAATCTAAGATTGAGATATCTAAGATTTACCACCATTTCCAAATCTTGAGGGATTTCCTTGATTGAAGTGTTTCCAAGGTCCAATTTCTTCAAAGCTTGAAGCTTCGATAAAGATGGCAGATTATCTAAATTGCCACAACCATGCAGCAACAATGCAGTGAGATTCTCCAGATTAGAGATAGAATTTGGCAAATTCGCAATAGGATTGTTAGAAAGATCAAGAATCTTAAGATTAGGAATGTGCTTAAAGAAAGATTCCGGAATTTCTTTCAATGAATTTCTTGAGAGCAGCAAGGTTGTGAGCTTTTGACATTTTGGAGACTTCATATTTTGAGGAATTGTTGATATGGAATTGTGCATTAAAGAAATCTTCTCCAAATCATCAGTCCATTCTTCCTCATTTGGTAGCTCTTCCAATTGCATACCAGCTTTTATCAAAAATCTTTTTCTTGTGATATGCAACGCCATATCTCTAACAACATCATGCATCTTTGTATATGTAACCCCCTCAATCCTTTCTAGCAAACAGTTATCTTCAAGCTTCTGCAAAATAGAATAACCGCAATCATCCATTGCTTTTCTAGTTCCCATTTCATCTATAAGCCCTTCTTCCATCCAATATCCAATTATCTCCTCTTTATAGATTTCATGATCTTCAGGATATAATGCACAATACAGAAAACAATCTTGGTCTATTTGTTCTAGACGATCATAGCTGAATTGTACACATCCAAACACCTTATCTTTCATGTCCCGGATGTTTCTGATGTAACCTTTCAATTCATTCAAAGCATTTTCCCACACAAGAGGATCGGATATTCCCCTCATACATCCAGCTACTGTGACAATTCCAAGAGGAAGTCCATCACATTCTCCCACAATATCTTTCATAATTGATTCTAAAGTTGGATTAGGCAACATGTCTTGTCCAACTTTGCTTAAAAATAACTGCAAAGCCTCATCTGCAGAAAGACACAACACTTGGACTTTCTTACAGCCCATTGATCGAACAACCTCTTCTGAACGTGTTGTCAGCACTAATTTACATCCATTATCTGTTGTTGGCTCAAGGATTCCGACATCCACAAGAGAAAAGTTGCTCCATACATCATCCAATATTAGCACATACCTCCCTTGTTTCCTCAACATTTCTGATAACTTTGCTGCACGTATGGTTGTATCTTCATCATCTGACAACTCTTCGTTCAATTGACATGCAATGTTCTTTTGTAAACTTCGAATATCAAAGTCCTGAGATACAGTTGTCCAAATTAATTTGCTAAATTTGGTTTCTTCCAACAAGTTATTATGGACATGCTTCATTATTGTTGTTTTGCCTATTCCTCCCATACCACACACTCCAATCATTCTAACTTCATCGCCCATCAAGTATTGGTAAATTTCTTCTGCTTTAGTAGCGCCTGCTAACTTTTCTGTTGGGAGTTTGAGCTTTGTAGCTGAAGGATCGTTAACCACCAAGCGATCGGAGAATCGACCTTTAGCACATACTTCCTTAATTTCTTGAGTCATTTCGTCAACAACCTTCCCTAAGCAAGAGCGGAATAGAATTTTCCCTTTACTGACTTTATCTTCAACACCTTGTGCACGACTAATCTTCTCCTTTACTATTTTGAACCAATTTTCAACTTCCTGCTTTGGCTTTTTCCCAAAATGATGCTCGTCTTGCAATTTTTGTTGAATATCCGCCTCCCTAGCACGCAAATCTGCTTGAGCCTGCTTGAAGTTATCCACGTATTTGTTGAATTTTCTGTGGTAATTAAGATATCTTATAGCTGGACGGCCAATGAACTTTATAACTTCAAGGATTGGCCCAACAACGTCACACATTGCATTAGCAATAATGCCCCTGCATCAAAATTGGCAAGTTGACAGATTAGTTCGAGAATAAAACATTGATTGGCATATATTATGTTTATCTTCTATATATCTTCTATATTTTATATATAAAAAATGAATTTCAAAAATTTTAAAAATAATTAATCTAAGTACTCTTATCAAAATTTACAGCGCTTTAATTGTTTTCTCCTCAAATTTCAATATTGAGATCGGTTCAATAAAAAGTACAAAAACATTTTTTAAAAATTTCTTTTGATACGGTCAAGTACTTCTTTGCCACGAAAAGCATTAAAAATTGTGATTCAAAAGAATAAAACTTTTATTAAAACTCAAAATTTTCTTCATGACAGTGACAATTGGGTTCTATCATTGATATTTGGAAACTCCTTTGTCAAAGAGTTATGTGCATTCTCTTGCAAATATGCGTCTCATAGTGAAGAACATTTAACCACATTACAGTTCAATATTGAATCAATATAGTTTTGTTATATTTTAAACCCCTCACTATGTTATATTTCCTGAAACCATGAGGAATATAGTTGGTTCATGTCATTTGTTATGTTCTCTAAATCAATGATTAGATTATTTGTACTCACTCGAGTGTGTTTATATACATACATAACAATTTTTTTATATATAAAAATGTAAATTTTAAAAGTACTAAAAGTAATTGATATAAATATTTTTATAAAAATTTTAAATAAAAATTTATTCTTTAATTTTAGTATTTCATTATCATTATATTATTTTTATTATTTAATTTAAACCAACTTAAAAGTTAGAAATCCTTACTAAACTAAATCATTACAGAACCATGAAAAATAAGATAGAAATAACTAATTAATTGGTTATTCATAAAAACTATTTAATTGTCAAGTAAATTGAAACCCATTCCTTTTTAGTTTGTGTTAATTTCTCTTGATTTCATAAAAATTTATTTCTCTTGATTTCAATAGCGACAGACACAACAAGAAAAATCCTTAACTAATTGGTTATTAAATCAAAACAATGTAATTATCAAGTAAAATGAAGGTCATCCTTTTATCATTTTTGAAGTAAGATGAAACCAATCTTTTTCATTTTTGTTAAATATTTCTCTTGATTGCATAAAATTAAGCTTATTTCTCTTTCTTGAATTAATACTGGACAAAAAAAAAAAAAAAAACCTTCAAAGATATTTACCTAAGTGAATAATTGGTGTAATAATCATATGTTTATATTTAAATCTCTATCTTCCTTTTCTCTTACAATCAAACAAATTGATTTTCTGTTAAATTGTATTGTTTAGGTATATTGGTAGGTTAGTTGAAAAATAAACTATTGATTGGCATTTATCATGTTTGTCTTATAGATATAAAGTGTGAATTTCAAAAGTTTTAAAAGTGATTGATCTAAATGCATTCATGAAAAATATTTATTGTGCTCTAATCGCTTCCTCTACAAATTTGCTAGCTCTAAAAAACATCTGTGTTATTCTATAATCCACACCAAATTGAAAGCAAAAGAATTAAAAAAAAAAGAAAAAAACCCACCTAAAAGGTCTTGCAATTGATGGGAATCAAAAATAGTGAGAGGTTAAAGAAGTACCTGTCCCGACAGAGTTTTTGGAGTTAGATCCTGACAAGAATTTGTTAAAAGCAAGACCAGAGAAAAACAAAAAAAAAAGCAGTGAATTGAGGAAAGGCTCAGAACAGAACCAACAATCGATGTTCCTTGCTAACTATTATGTTGTCTGCAGTGATGGAAAAAGGAAGAAACTGAAAGGTAGGAAGGGAAGTCAATGAATCTGTTTAGGAAATAGCAGAGAAATAACGCAGCCTTTGGCTGATCCCAACTTTTTCGTGCAAGGCAAAACATGTATAGCTCATTGACGTGCACTTTTCAAATTTGTTATGATAAGAAAAGTCAAATAACAATTGGGTGGAGTCATTGTTATCATATGTTTAGGCAAAACATATATATATATATATATATATACATACTTTTCCAACGGTTTATTTATGCATGAATTCTCACAGTATATTTTATTTTTAATGATTTTTTGTCAAAAGACTTTTTTTAGTTTCTTTGGATTCTCTTTTGTCATGATACTATTTTCTTTTTAAAAAATTGTTTTAATGTATTGATTTTTACAAAAAAAAATTTTAAAATTTTTTTTAATATATTTAATATTAAAATTTAAAATTTTTTATAAAATTAAAATTTTACGATTTTTAATATTTAAAAACAAAATAATTTTAAAATATAAAAATAAAATTTTAGACATTAAAAAAATGATAATTTCGAGATATAAAAAAAAGAAGACCGACGGAGTATTGTTTTTTCTTTTTTTTATTCCCCTTATTCAAGTCCTTAGTGGAAGACAGCAAGACAATGGACCAAACATCATTTCCTTTTCTTCGGACCTGGAAGCCACTACGGCTATAATATTAATAGAGTCTGGTAGCGTAGATACGGTGAAAATTTTTTGTTGGAGGTCGATTTCAAATTGATATTCGAAGTTTAATTTAAAATTTGATTAAATTTTAATTTTTAAATATAAACTTAATTTCACATAAAAATTAAATAATTTAAATTAACTTGATTAAATTTGTTTATGAAATAAAAATAAATTTGATTTTTTTAATTGCAAATTTGATTATTTGTTTTCAAATATAAATATGAATTTAAATTGATATATATAAATAAAATAATACTTTTTTAATTAAAATAATTAAATATATTAAATATAATAATTTAATTAAACTCACAAATTATTTAAATTAATTATTAAAATATTAAAATTTTATTAACTCAATAAACCAAATTATTTAAATTCAAATTCAATTCCATAATAATTATACCGAATTTAAATTTGGAGCTTATTACGCACTTAGGAGCAATACCTTTTTAAGTTCACACCTTTAATTATTTGTAATACTATAAATTTTTGAAGAAATCTGATATATCATTATCACGATTGTCAGGTCTTCATAGCTTTCGTTAGTGGGACATGGCATAATTTATACACTGCTGAATTATTGATCCCTTCTATTTTTCTCTTTCTTCCATTATTTTTCAGCAATAATTTTCTCACCTACGACGTTCTGTTGGTTTTCTTGAATTTGATTTATTTAATTCTAGTCACTTTTTAATATTTTATGAGTCAATAATTTTCTAACCACTCCAGTCATTCATTAATTTTTATTTTTATAAATTTTTTCCTAAGTAATATATTTTTTCATCTTCCATGAATCCATATCACAACTTTGCAATGTGAACCAATACAAAATAGATATAAACTTGATCTGATAGGTGATATGAGCTGACTTTTGGTGGCAATAATTTAGCAACCCAAAGGGAGGATGAGTCTGAACTGAATCTGGCATGATACTGAGAATTAGCGTTGATGATTGATGATTCAATGGCGTATGATGAGGAAGGGCTGAAAGTTATTACAGAGTAGAAACATAGCATTTGCTGGGTATTTGGACAAAATATACGCGGGAAAGCATGGAAATACACTAAGGATCTAGACAATTCAGTTTAGTCAATAATAATTTCTATAAAATAAAATTCAAGCCAAAATAGAGCCTAATAATCACCTGAAATAGTGCCATATAAATTACATACATGGATTTTTTATTAGAAATGTAAATTTTATTCATACCAAATAGCAAACTCGATTTTTTATCTAAATAAGAATGAAGATAGATATTATATTGTGGGTATAAGAATGAAAATATGGATGAATATGATTTTAAATTTTTATTGAGTATGGGATGTTGATGGTAATATAGCACCTACCCTGTACATATACCCTATATATATTTAATAAAAAAATTTTCATTAAACAATATAAATTATTATTTTAGATTAATTATAATTAATATATTTTTATTGAAAAAATATATATTAATATATATTTATAAACTCAAATATAAAAGATAAAAATAAAGAAAACTAACAAAAAATAAATTTTGGTTTTTATTTTTTAAGAAAAGCTAGTATGAAGATTATCTATACCATTAAATACCCGTGAGATGAGGATGTAGATAAATTTGAAATTCCCATTAAGATGAGCATGAGAATAGATATAATTAGGGATGGCAGCTCCACCCGTACCTGACAGGTTCTGACCTAACCCGACTTCATAAGGTCATTTTTTTTTTTTGAAAATAGAATTTTGGGTTAAGTTAGGTTTTAGGTAAAACCGTTCCACCTTGATATATATAATTATTTTTAATTATTTATTTAATTTAATATATTATATTTATATTAAAAAATAATATTTTATATTTTAAAAAAATCTATTTAATTAATTTCGGATCAAGTCGGGTCGGGTAAAGTTTTATACAATCACTACAAGGGTTTACGTTTTTAGTGGCATTTTTTTAACCTTTTGCAGCATTTATAAATGCTACTAAAAGATTTACGGTGTTTACGAAAAACGTTAGTCAAAGTGCTAACTGAAAATGCCGTTACTTTAGAGGTGTTTGTATATGAAAATGCCTCTATATTAAAGGCATTTGTATATTTGAGATGCCGCTAATTTAGTGACATTTTTATGAGAAAAATGCCATTGCTTTAGTAACGTTTGTATAAAAAAATGCCACTTAACTAGTGACATTTGCTGGTAAGAGCGCCGCTACTTTTAGTAGCGTTTTATGATACAAATGCCACTAAATTATTCATTTAGTGACATTGTTGAATGCAAATGTCTCCATTATGTAAAAATGTATTTTTTTTAATTCTATTAATAAATTTTATTTTCATTAAAGAGCTTAAATTCAAAAACTAAAATTAATATAAACTTAATTCTCGTTTAAATATGCATGTAATTAATACAAAGTTTAATAATTAGTATAATAACATTCAAATATTTTTAATACATTAACAAAATAAAAATTAAAATGTATGAAATGGATGACTACATACATTTTGCTGGTTGCCAATTGATGAAGAAAATTTTTCACCTTGGTCATTGGTGTTCTCAAGAACCTACTAAATAATACCATACAATTTTTAACACTTCAGTGTAAGCTTTTTTATATTTAAAAATTTAAATATTTACTAAATATAATACCTAAGTTGGTGGAGCACTAAGATCATTTCCTAGAAATTGTTGTTGCACAAAATTCATAAGATGATCGAATCGATCATGCAATTGTTAAATTTTGCACGCTCTTGCTCCATTCTAGTATGTTCTTTCTCAATTTTGGCATGCTCTTGTTCTCTTTCTGCTTCTATTTGCTGAAAACATTGTTGCATAGTTTGCAGCTCCTCTTCCAATATTGATATGTCTCGTGAAGACTGACTTGCTGACAATGTAAATTACTAAAAGCTATGTCCATAGTAGATAGATGGTGTTGGACCCAATCCAAGGCCCCGGATCCGTCCATGCCTTTCTTTTCTAGCAACTTCTATGAATATTCGATTTTTCATTTCTTACATGTTGAGAGAACCATCATATGCTACTTCAATCTTAGCAGCCATTTCTCTTTCACTTTTTCTTATGAATTTGTCATATACAACTATCAAGTTTAATGATTAATTGATAAAAAGTTAGAAAAAGTAAATATTTACCATTGTTAAAATAGATGATAAAAATTACCACAATTTCTTGTGTTTCAACATTCATGTAAGATTCATTTTTTTTTTGTGTGTGTTATGCGACAAAGTTTCACACGTCTAATTTTACTACCCATCTCATTCTCTTATACAAAAACATATGTTATTTGATAGGATACATATCAACTGTAACTTATTCATGCATATTAAGCCTGTCAATCAAGTATTAAAATTTTGAATAATTTTAATATCATGTATTTGTATTTTGGCCCCATAACAACACAATAGTCTTAAACATACGCAAACAATAAAAGCATTTTAGGCTTTCACATATATCGATCATGGAAACCAAATTCAATTATTTTCTCTCTGTTTAATATCATAGATTGAAGCCATTCAATATGTTGAAAGCCATCCAAAAGTTTAATTTGTATATTTGCCTTTTATATGCAAAAATAGTCCCAAATAGACATAAACAACAACTTTTTCTCTCATATCAATCGTAGAAACCAAGTTCAATCAATCAGACAAATTTAATATCAAGTATTGAAGCTATCCAAATTGTTAAAATACAACAATAACAACAAATTTGTATTTTTACCTAAATATACGTAAACAATAACTTTTTCATACATATCATCCGTGTTAACTAAGTTCAAAACTTTCTATAAGTATAATATCATGTAAGTATAATTTGCATATTTACCCTTTAACAGCAGAAAAGTACATTTATTGGAATAAGTTTATTATCATAAACTTACTATTGCTTTTTGCTTTCTTGCCAAACTTTTTGATCCACTTGTGTGGCTATATTTCTGTTGCTTTCTGCTACCAATGCCAATCTATTCTCTTTCCTGTCATAAAAATAATTACGTATATGATAGAAATACAAATATTACCAACTTAAACCATAAAACACTTTCATCATTTCATTTTACTATACAAAGTTACAAACTAGTACTTTTCCTTTTCTTGAGAACCAAAATCTAACTAATTGTTCATATTGCCACCTAATCACATTACGGGGTAGATTTTTCATCATTGCCTCTACAGTAGTATTTCGATCGAAATACTTATTTTTCAAACTATGCTTATAATCTTTCCATTTCTTTCCCAATGACTTAAGCACAAATGAAGTTGATATTTCAAGTACAAATCTTTATTGTAATAATACAATAAGAAAAGTTTGAATAAGTAAACAAAATGTAAAATAAAATTTTTTTTATATCTAATTAATTATACTAATACCTCAATAAAGTTTAAAGCATCGGCCTTAACTTCTTCTGGAACTTTATGTCATGTTTCATAATGAATAAACAATTTCATTCAATTACGGGCTAGCATGCCTATAAATTCAATCAACAGTTGAGCCTCTTTACCAATTGGTTGTCTATTAGAGTTTGCAGACACTACAATACACTTGTTAGGAGGTGTGCAAATAGTTCCTTCAAAGTTGTCCGGCCTCAAGTCCTTCGTTGACCATTATAATCAACTTGCAACAAATAAACAATATATTTGTAAAATTGCAATACGTTTATCATTATACTCGAATTCTAAAATTGGGGTATATAATGCCTGTACCTAAATTTAAAGCATAATCAATTGATGGGGTACTATCTAAACTTGGACCTCCCGTATTGCTAGATCCAATATTAGTTGAAAAGATAAAAATGACGGAGTTAGATCCAACAATATGTTCATTTTCCTCTAAAGGATTCAGTCCATAGCCAATATCTACAGGTGCCACAGAGGGTTTTGAACTAATATCTTTGATATGTTTTCCTTTCAACCTATTCCTCCACATTGTAGCTTACCTATATCATAAAAGCGAATATAGAAAATATATTAGTTCACAACATATATAAAGACATTAAGAAGTTAAGAAATCAAAACCTACAATATATAAAGAATATATCGATTTAATTAAATCAAAAGATAATGTATGATTTAGAATACAATAATTATATAATAGGGAATGTGACATTAATTACATACAATCATTACTACATTATGTCTTAAACACTTGAATTACAAATTATAGATGCACCATTTCATGGTTCATAAATGTCTTTAGTAACATCTTCACAAACCCACTGAGCGTAGGTACTGGAGATAGTTTCATCCAAGTTTTGTTTAGCAAAATGATATCATTCAATTCCATGTTCAATATCATTTTTGGTATCTAACCTCATATCAAATAAGTCTCTAGGTGTGTTTCAAAGAGCAACAAACCAACCCAATTCTTTGGGATCTTCAGAGTAAAATACTTGTTTGACTTGAGATGAAAAAATATAAAGTTCATCGATGAGTTATTGTCTAGTGTGAATTAATCGTGAAAAATTCACAAGTGTAAATCCATATTGATCTTTCTTAATACTCTTCACACTATTCATATAAGCCCAATCACATTGAAATAAGACAACTTTTCACTTACCATAATAATCCAACTCAATGATGTCATTAATCATGACATAATAGTCAACATTTTCCTCTAAAGGGTTTGTGTCCCTAGCACTAGCATAGTTAATAGTTGATGAAGTCACAACAACTTCTGAATTTTATGTATTTCTAAATCTCTCACGGGATTTAGTGTGAAATCTAAATCCATTGATGATGAAACCTTTATATCATTTCACAATCCAGTTCAGACTATGTGAAAGACACTTCTCCTCTTCACTAATAAGCCTTCCACTCCAAACCTATAAAAGTAGAATAAATATATATATGTTATCAATGTTAGTTATACCGTAAACATTCTATGTAGATTTCTTATAATGGGAAGTATGACATTACTTACAATTGCTCCTAACCATTTATGAAAGTTTTCAATGAACAACTTACCAAGCTTTCGAGGGTTTGATTGTTGATAATGTGTAGGATCTCTCAAATTATTTCTATACTCACTATAAAGCATCGTGATAAAGTATTAACAATAAAAAAAAGACAATAATTAATGCTTAATGTAATGAATAATTTTCTTGCTAAAAAACTTACGTGTGAAATGATTCAATTGAGTCATGATGAAAAAGAACATATCAATGTGCTTGAGCCCAAGATTTATCATCTAACTCCACCAATTCAGCTTTGCCTATTAGTTGTCCAAAGCTTTGAAAAAGATAATTGTAGGTAGAGTCTATATACTACATACCAACATTTCTTGATGGTCTATTAAATCTCATTTCAGCATTTTCTAAATAATGAGAACAAAATGTCATACACTCTTTTGCTAAATATCCTTCAATAATAGAACCGTCCGGATAGTGTTTGTTATGACAATAAGACTTTAATCTCCCCACAAACCTATAGTATAAAATATTAGTTATATGTTCTTTTAAGTAGAGTGGCTTGATCATCAATAAAAATGTAATCAATCTATTAACAAATAATACTTTTCAATATGATACATCCATCGATAATAAATCGGCCCATCGACTTTTGCTTCATATGGAAGGTGGATAACCAAATGCATCATAATAGTGAAGAAGTTTGAAGGGAAGATCTTCTCTAAATGACATAAAGTAATCGTGGCTCGATCTTGAAGTTTGTCAAGCTCTTCCATATTCATACATTTCTAACATAGAGATTTAAATATGTTACTCAATTTAATTACAACAGAAGTGACTTGCTTTGACATTGATGAATGTAAACTAATTGAAAGTAAGTCTTACATCAAAATGTGATAATCATGTGATTTTAATGAAAAACGTTTTCGCTCATTCAAATTCACATATCTCAATATATTTGATGCATAGCCATCTGAAACTTTGACATTTTTTAAAAGTTGGCAAAACACATCATTTTTAGCTTTAGAAATCCCAAAACAAGCAGCAGACAATTGATATTTACCATTAGGAAGCAACTTCGGATAAAGGTCCAGGCGAATCCCTATATCAACTAGGTCAAGCTAACTTTTTAAGTCATCCTTGGATCTTCTATTCACATTAAGAATTGTCCCAATAGAATTTTCGCAAACATTATTCTCTATGTGCATCAAATCAAGGTTATGGCATAATAAATTATATTTGCAATAAGGCAACTCAAAAAAGATACTTCTTTTTTTTCATAACTCAAACTTATTGCCGCTTCATCGTCTTCTTCATCACTTTGAACATCAAGATCACCAACTTCAGTATGAGTATCACCAATTTGTGTAATACGAGGCCAAACACCTTTAAAGATGTCTTTCACTTTTTTTCTTGATGGAGTTATTTTTCCATAAGTGAAATTGATATCTTTTAACTTTGACAAGATATTAGACCCACTAATGGGTAAAGGCGATCTCTTCACCTCTTCAATTCTATCAAAGAGATGTTTTTGAAATCTAAATTGATAATTATCTAACCATTGACGATGTCCCATATAACAAAACTTCATACCATTAGGTAACACGTCAAACATGTCTGTGCAGCGCAATATAGACAAGCATAATGACCTTTTTGTACTCCAACCAGATAAATTCTCATAAGCAAAAAAATCATTGATAGTCCATAATAAAGCAGCACACATATTGAAATTCTTTTCTTTTGATGCATCATCGATCTCAATTCCTTCCCATAATTGCTTTAACTTTTTAATAACAGGTTATAAGTAGATGTTTATATCATTACCTAAACCTTTTTTCCCATGGTGATAAATTGTAAGGAATCAATACAATTGGCCAAGTACTATAAAAATACTCATCATTTTGAACGGATTGAATCCATAAGATGCTAGTCAAGTATAACATTTCAAGGATCAGATACAAAGTATGAAAACCTAGAATAAAATTATTTTCCTACCAAAAAATTTGCAAGATGCCTCAATAATCCATCATCTGTCCGCTTCTCATGATGCCACCTCATTGAATCGTAGTTTTGAAAGACATGAAGAGTCGTTAAGTCTTGGTATTAATGGAAGATAGCATAAAACCTTAACATGTTTCTTTTTGGCATATATTTCATCACCATCCTCATTCAACCTTTCATCGAGGTTTTTGTCCACCCAATGAGTAATACCACACAAATGACAAGATTTTTGATTTTTTCTATCCCCCTAATACAACATGCAATCATTGGGCAACTATGAATTTTCTCATATCTGAGACCTAAATCCTTGATCATCTTCTTTGATTCCTTACAAGATTTAGGGATTTTTGCAAAAGAAAATATTTTTTTCATAAACTCTAATAATAAAGTCAGAGAGTTTTCATCCATCCACATAAGTATTTCAAGTGAAAAAAATGAACACAAAAATATAACCTTGAATGCTTTGAACCCTCAAAGAGTTCGTCATTCATATCCTCAAGTAACCTATAAAACTTTGATACTTCTTTTCTAAGTTGTTGGTCACGTACACCTATCCCAAGTTCACCAAATTCATTCATTTCAACATTAGACTGATTAAATCCTTCATTTAGGAAGAAAGATTACGAAAATGTTGGTTATGAATGTTAAAAGCATCTTGCAACATGCCTTCAATGTTATCTGCTATAAAAAGATTATGTTACTATTGAGAAGCCCTTGAAGTTGAAAGAACTCTAGTGGAAAACCTTGACAGTATAGATTCTTCATGAAAATACCAATTAACATATTCTAAAAGAAATTCAGTACAAATTAATTGTTCTAAAACAACTTGATACATTTGCCACTCGATATTAACACACTTCACACATGGGCATAATATCATATTATCTTCACTTGTATTCTCAAATGCAAAATTAAGAAAATTTTTCACTCCATCTCTATACTCTTGATTTAATCTTGACTTTTGCATTTAAATCTTATCCATTTAGTACTTGCTATATTATCAGACCAAATGTATATAAATAATTTATATGAAAATGAACATGTACAATACTTAAGTTTACTATGTTTTAAACAAAAGATAATAACAAGACCAGTACTTACACAAAACGAGAACTCCTTGTTGTGAAGTAATTTTTCAGCTACTAGATATTATGAATGTTAAAACTCTGTTGCTAACGTAAACAGTACCCAAGAGTATTTGTAGTTAGGGTTGAAATAAGGTAAAACAAGATGGGTTTTAGAGAAAATTGTTTACATTAAAAAGAAAATCGTGAATTGCAAAAGCTGAAAGAATAGTCGATTGAAGTAAAAGTAAAGTAAATAAGTAATGAATAGTCAAAATAAGGTTCTAAAAGACAATGCTCGAATACTAAAAGCTGAAGGAAAGGGAAAGTAAATTGTACTTAGTTTGAAAAGAGAAATAGTATAATAATGAAGATGAAGCTTGAAGTTGGTGATTGGATGCACTAAGTTTGAAAAGATTTTTATTAGACCAGATTATGGAAGGCATTTACTAAGAAAAATGGCTACAATAATTCCCTCTTATATATTTTTTGAATATATTATAGGCGCCTTCAACAGAGTCGTAGTAGAATTGTTTGGAATTATTAAAGGCATTTATGCCACAAAAATGCCTTCACTAATTTTATCTAAATTTTTTGTTTATTTATTGAAATCATTGTTTACATAATACACCTTCAATAACTCCCTCATTTTTATTTGACAATAATAGTGATGATGATTTTCTATAAAAAATACCTTCAATAATTTTCTTTTAAAAATTATTTGAGATTATTAAAGGCATATTCTGTTAAAAATGCCTTTAATATTACACAACTTAATTTTATTCTAGAAAATGCCTTGACTAATTTGTTTTATTTTTTGAAGCAATTTATTGAAGGCGTCTTCTAGTGCAAAACACCTTGAATATTCCAGTGCTCAAATTTTAAGACAAACAGTGAAAGCGTTTATTGTAGAAAAATGCCTTTACTAAATGCTTTTATTTTATTTTATGTACAAACGCATTGAATAATTTTCAATTAAAATTATTGGTATTATTAATGCCGTATTCCAGTGAAAAACGCTTTCAATAATTGAGAACTTAAAATTTTTTACAATTAGTGAAGTGTTTATTGTAGAAAAATGCCTTCACTGAGTACATTTCATAATGTACATAATTATTAAAGGCGTTTTTTATAATAACCGCCTTCAATAATTTTCTTTTAAAAATTTTGAGATTATTAAATGCGTCTTCAATTGAAAAATGCCGTCAATATACTATGTTATAGAAGGTGAACATTCCAGGAAAATGCCTTTAATAATTCCTTTTAAGCCTAGTACATAATTACTAAAGGCGTTTAGTAATAACAAATGCCTTCAATAATTTCCCTTTAAAAAATTTTGGGATTATTAAAGGTATCTTCTACTGACAAACGCCTTTAATAATTCTTTTTAAATTTTCTACATAAATATTGAAGGCGTTTATTGATAATAAATGCCTTTAATAATTTTAACAAACGTCTTTAGTAATTTCCTTCTAAAAAATTTTGGAATTATTAAAGGCGTTTTCTACTGACAAACACCTTCAATAATTCCTTTTAAAATTTCTACATAAATATTGAAGGCATTTATTGATAATAAACACCTTCAATAATTTCAACAAACGTCTTTAGTAATTTCCCTCTAAAAAATTTTAGGATTATTAAAGATGTCTTCTACTGACAAACACCTTTAATAATTCCTTTTAAATTTTTTACATAAATAGTGAAGGCATTTATTGATAATAAATGCCTTTACTAATTTCCTTCTAAAATTTGTTAGGATTATTAAAGTCATTTTCTACTATGAAATGCTTTCAATATACAGTTACACAAATTTTAACACGATTATTGAAGGTGTATATTCAAGAAAAATGCCTTTAATAATTCTTTTTAAATTTTATAGATAATTAGTGAAGGCGTTTGCAGATAACAACCACCTTCGATAATCCCCATTAAAAATTTTTTAAGATTATTAAAGGCATCTTTTATTATAAAATGCCTTTACTAATTTGTTATAAACTTTTGAAGTCCATAATTATTAAAGGTGTTTTCTACATATATATATATATATATATGCCATCAATAATTCCTTCCATCCTTATCACAAGGATATCAGTGAAGGTAATTTCTACTCAAAACGCCTTTAATAATTTTTAAGATTTATCAAAGGCATTTTTTTAGGATAAATGCCTTTAATAATTTTGTTGGAAAAGACGCCTTCAATAATCTATAATAAAATTTTAAGGGAATTGTTGAAGGCGTTGTTTCCAGAAAAATGCCTTTAATAATAATTTTTATATTCATTTCCCTGCCTTGAACATCAGAATCACAAACTGATAGCATATAGAACCATTAAAAGCTGTGTTATTCAACTAAACCAAACCCTTAAACACATTTCTATCAGACCATTGGTTTTTTTATCTTTATCGTCGCCACTGACCTTCAACAAATCAATGGTATGCCCATTTCTTTTTATCAATAACTCTTTTTTTTTGTTTATTGTATTATTTATAATATTTGATAGAGATATTTTTTTGGTTCCTTAATATTTATATATGCATTTATTTATTTTCATTAACTTCACCTTAAGCATAGTTGTCTAAGCACATTTCATTGTATGTATGCTATTTTTATGTAGCACGTCTTAAATATTATGGTTTGCTGAACCTTATTGTCTGATATTATTTTGCTGAATGGTATTGGATGATATTAGAGGGTTGAATCGTATACTGAATGGTTTGTTGAACTTTATTGTCTGATATTGTTTTGCCAAATGGCATTGTATGATATTAGGAGGCTGAATCATATGCTAAATGGTTTGCTAAACCTTGTTGTCTGATATTATTTTGCTGAATGGTTTTATATGATATTGGGGGGTTAAATCGTATGCTGAATGGTTTGTTTGAGTGGTTTCCTGAAGGGTGTGTTTGAGCACATTGCTTATTGGTGTGCTAAATGGTGTTTCTGTATGTAGTATGATATTGGTTGTATTTAATTACATACAATGTTAAATTTAAACTGTCATATTGTATAATTTGTATAATTATGATCAAGATTACAGGTATTATGAACTTCGAACAACATCATTCTCCTTTTAATGAACATGCACAAGACACACTTGTAGGCCAAAAAAGAAAGAAAAAGGGCCCAAATAAACAAATTAAAGTAACACAAAAATTCATGTTGACTTCAATCAAAGTGGCTAGCCTATATCTGAAGGAGCTACCAAGATAGCTACTCATATTAGAACTGTCGTCTATCGTAGGATTTCAATTGCGTACATCGATTGACGATGAGTTCTTGATGATCTAAATGATGATATATGGCAGTTGATTGTGGTATGTTTATTCAACTATTTCGTAAAATTTTTTAAATGATCATTTAACTGAAATTCAATGTGTTCATACTAATTGTGTTTACTTATTTAGGAACGATTCGACATCCTAATTGACTGTAAAAAGATTGTGTTACAATTTGTTAGGAAAGCATTCAGAGACTTTAAAAGCAGATTGACAACCTAATATATTTTACCAGTGGCTAATGAAAGTGATGTATTGGTTGTTCCACCTATGACATATGCAAATGTGATAAGTGTTGAAGCTTGGACAAATTTTATTTAATATTAGCTTTCAGAAGATTTCTCAGTATGCAAACCCATTACCAAAAAAATTGTTTATAAGTCTTTATGTAATATAGCCTTTGATCTTCATATGTGATTGACGTAATTTTTTTCTTTTATAGAAAATCAAAGAACAACAATGGGACATTCAGGCCAAACAACAATATCACCATCGGATGTGAGAAAAGGATATGTAAATGTGAAGTATGAGCATGTATGTATTCGCACACTTATTTTATACTCATTAATGAATATTTATGAACATTCATTTCATACATTTGGATTCTTTTATTATGATAATTTAATAAGAATCAATGAGTTATAGAATAGAAGTTTCCATATGGGATGTTTGAAAACAAGGACATCTATAGAAGGATGGATCATTTACAGATGAAGCAATCGAAGAAATGGCAAAAAATATTGTATGTATAACTATTTTTTAAATATAATGTATGATGGCATTATGGTTGTATGCATGAGTGTATACTAGCTTGTATAAATTTGTTGTTATAGCCCATCTTATTATTATCTTTCAGGATGATTATGTTACCAAAGTCAAATATGGTGAACTAGCAACCTAGTATGGCGAAGATCCTTTGTCTTTAGCATTAGGTGCTAAAGAAAGGCCTGGTCGATTTTGTGGGGTTGGTAAATTTGTCTTGCCATCAAAGGTTTTTGGTAATCAACAAAAAACCTTGCGAATGAGAAATGCACAATATGAAGCAATCATTGAGCAACAACAGCAACGAATTGATGACCAAAAGGAATGCCTCAATGATCAACAACAAAGAATGGCTACTTTGGAGTCCATGTTAGCAGTAATGTAACATAACATGCCAGTAAGGCAGTCTGATAGCATTATCTCCTTAGGAGAAGCTTCCGTTCCAAGTAAGGAAGTGAATCCATCCTCCGATACCACCCAAGAAGTATGATATTGTTAATAATTTTAATATTAATTTTTTATTATATTGATTGATGTGGTTTTAATACTTATATTTCATTAAATATTGTAGTAGGATGTTCGAACTCACAGTATGACCCTTACTCAGGCTTCCATGGATAAGTTATCCAAATATTCACGGGAGCATTTATCTAGAGGAAACTTTATAACCATTGAGTTTGAGGAAGGGTTATTTGATAAACCATCATTTTCTTTCATTGGTGTAGATAAGGTTAAAGAATTTTGTGACCTAGATGAATTATTAGCTGTTAATATTGTTGCTTATATGAGATTAGCTTATAAATACAAATATGCACATTCAATATGTAGTAATATATATTAGGGTGTAATACTAACTAGCAGTGTTGATTGTTATCGTTCAGCTTCCTATATAAAGAGCTCAAGGGTAGACAGTTGACCAATAGATTTAGATTCATTGACTCCAACTTCATTAGTAAGTAGAGTGGCACAGTTGCTTATCGTGCTAATCATGTGATCCAATGCATGAAAAGACTGGCTGATTATTATTTGCTCTCATATAATGCGTAGTAAGTTATATTTTAACCTTACCCAAATCTGATTTGATGTGTAATATGAGTATATCATTGTTATTATTTTACAGTCGTCATTGGGTGCTTATTATGATTGACTCCAAATCCTTAATGCCATACTTATTTAATTTAGTTAATCTAACGGTGATGCTTAACCTGGATATTCAAACTTTTATAAAGAGGTATTACACTTTATTATATTATATATCTTTTGTTTCTTCATAAGTAATTTAATTTATGTATTAAGTAATTTTTTCCTTTTCAATTTAAAGTAATATCTGCATTTGAGAAGAAGATAAAGAAATTGAAATGGGTGTCATTACCGGTAAATGTGAAATATATTCTTTTATACTGAGTTTGTGTAGATAAATATTTCCTAAACCCACTCAATTTAATTTTTAGGTACCTCATCAACCTAGTAATACTGAATGTGGATATTATGTCCTTCGTTTTATGTGGGAGATAGTGTTAGATGATTTTATGACCACACCATTCAAAGTTAGTATAAATTTCATAAACTCATTATATCTTCAAAAAAATAAAAAGGTACATTATGTTCTTATTTATTAACATTTACTCCTGATATTTTTTTTAGTGGGAGAGTAAAGAAAGCTTCATAGAAGAGGAACTAGATGAAGTCCATAAAGAATGGTGTGATTATGTATTATCATTTATCAATGTTGATAAACCTTCAGGTTAGATATTGTTGGTTGAATGTAAATATATAAGGAACAAATTGTTATAATATTTTTAACATGCCATGTTGAATGGAAACTTTAAGTTTGTACATTGGGGTATTGGTTTATTATTATTGTTATACTTAATATAAATACACTATGTGTACTTAATAAATTATTAAGTACGATTATTTCATAAGAGTATATTAATATAGCAATGTTATCAGTTTTAATTTCAGATGTGTGATCAATTTATTGAAATACAACAATGTTCATTATGTAAATCAAATGTATCACATGTATAAATCAAATGTTTTCTAGGTATAAATATACAATTGACATTAAAGGTTTTCTGGGCATAATCCTACAATTGACTTGACATATACAACATCAAATATATTTTTTTGATGGGATTAATGAATACATTTTTAGCAAGAAAATGCCTTGAATCATCCCTAACAGAAAATTTTGAAGGTGTTTTTTTACCAAAACCGCCTTCAATAATCCCCCAAAAATTTATTGTCTGGAATATTAAAGGCGTTTTGGGCAAAAAACGCCTTCAAGAATCTGTTTCAACTTTTTTGTATTAATTATTGAAGGTGTTTTAAAAAAATGCCTTTAATTATACCTACTAAAAATTAGTCGAATGGATTATTAAAGGCATTTTCCTATGGGTAATGCCTTGAATAATCCCTAACAAAATGTTATTGAAGGCGTTTTTAGAAATAATCACCTTCAATAATCCGACCATTCAAATTTATCGTATGGAATATTAAAGTCATTTTAAGCCAAATATGCCTTCAAGCATCCGTTCCAACTTTTGTCTATGGATTACTAAAGGCGTTTTTGACCAAAAACACCTTTAATAATCACAACAACAATTTATTGATTGGATTATAGAAGGCGAGTTCGGTCAAAAATGCCTTCAAGCATCCATTCCAACTTTTGTCTATAGATTACTGAAGGCGTTTTCGACAAAAAACACCTTTAATAATCACAACAACAATTTATTGATTGGATTATAGAAGGCGAGTTTGACCAAAAATGCCTTCAAGAGTCGGCTACATATTTTTCCTATGGATTATTAAGGGTGTTTATTTGCAAAAAATGCCTTCGATATTCTCTGCAAAATTTTTTGAAGCAATTGGTAAAGGTGTTTTTCGCAAAGAAAATGCTTAGAAAATCAATTACAAATAATCTCTGCAAAAATCCAAAAAAGGCTAAAGGAAGGGATTGACCCTACTACCTAATGGTTAACATCCGTATACTCAAAAAATTTTGATATGATATTTATTGAAGGCACTTTTGAACAAAAATGACTTCAATTAAGCCTGTGAAATTTTTTGGTCCAATTATTAAAGGCGTTTCTTGTAGAAAATGCCTTCAATAATCTCATACACTTTTTTATAAGGGGATTATTAAAGGTGTCGTTTGCCAAAACATGCCTTCAGTAATTCCTTATCAAGTTTTTTAACTGGATTATTCAATGCATTTGCCAAAATTGCCTTTAGTATTCACTGAAAATTTTAAGACATGATTATTCAAGGCATTTTAGTTGAGAAACGTCACTGATATCAAGTCATGGGTGGCGTTTATAAGTAACAACGCTGCTATTTGATTATTAGTGACATTTTGATAATAAACACCTTAAGTTTTATAAAAACACAGAAGCTAGTAGCGTTTGTAAGTGAAGAACCGCTACAAACCTGTTGCTAATACTTTATTTTCTTGTAGTGAGAAAAAAAGACTGAAATAGAATAACTTTTATAAATTAAAAGTCCAATTAAAACTTTTTAAAAATAAAAGAGCAAAATAAAATTTAATTTAAAATTTAGGAACTATGGATATTATTAATCTTTACTTAAAATAAATTCTCTATATATCGAAAGAAATATCATAATTTCACTAGTTTGAGGAAGGATTAAAAGAAAAAAAAAATTAAATGGGTACTATTTAATTTTAGTCATTTTTTAATATTTATGGGTCAATAGTTTTCTAACCACTTGAGTCATTCTTTAATTTTTATTCTGAGTCATTCTTTAATGTGTTCACATTCAATCAAGGTAGTAGTAAAATATTTTTTCCTCTTCCATATCACATCTTTGGCGATGTGAACCAATCAGAAATTAAATATAAACTCGATCTGAAAACTGATAGGAGCTGAATTTTGGTCACAATAATTTAGCAACGCAAAGGGAGGATGAGGCTGAACTGATTCTGGCATGAAACTGAGAATTAACATTGGCGATTGACTATTCAATGGCTGTATGATGGGGAAGTGCTGAAAGGTATTGCAGAGTAGAAACTTAGAATGTACTTGAAATATTGTCTTAAGCGTAAGAGATATCATAATTTCACTATTTTGTGAAGAGCATATCAGCTATGCTATCCTTCCAAATTTATCTTCCTTCTTATGATAATGATATAAAAAAAAAAAACTAAATCAAGGATTATGATTAAATTATGAAGAAAAGAGTAAGTATATATAAACAAACTTATGATTATAGCTAGGGGTGTAAACGAGCCGAGTCGAGCCGAATAGTGAGAAGTTCGAGCTCGAGCTCGACTCACAATTCGGGGCTCGAAACTCGGTTCGAGCTCGATCGAGTTTTATTTTTCAAGCTCGAGCTCGATTCATGATCGAATTCGAGCTACTCGAGCTCGCTCGATTAAGCTTGATTAATATGTAAAAATAAGCTCGATTCGTATACTCGACAAGAGTTCGCTTATTCATGCTCGAATTCGAACTCGAACTCGGACTCGAAATATTTTATTAATTAAAATAATAAAAATATATTTAAATATAAAAGCTCGATTAGGCTCGCGAGCTACTCGAGTCAGATATAAGAATACTCGAATTCGGCTCGATCGATAAGTCGAGCTACTCGAGCTCGAGCTCGAGCTCGACTCGACAATAATCGAACCGAATTCGAGTTTTTTTTCAAATCGAACCCGAGTAGCTTGCGAGTACTAATGTATCATTTACACCCCTAATTATAGCCTCGCATTTATTGGACCTTTGGACAAAATATTAGTGAAAAAAGTGAAAATACTATCAGGATGATCAAGACAATTCGATTTAGCAAATAAAAATCACCGTAAAATAAAATTTAAGTTGAGAAATAAATAATTTAAAGCTCAATAATCACCTAAAATATTGCTATAAATTACATACATGCCTTTTTATGCCTAATAATCACTTGGGCAGCTGAGCATAATAATTTCTTAAAGTCTAAGAACATCAGAAAGCAAAGTATACAAGATCAGCTGCAAAATATAATCAGCGGTGCAATTTTAAGAATTGAATCTAAAATTACAACTGGCCAAAAAGAAAAAAAAATAGAATTACAAAGTAAGGAATATCAGAAATAGAAAGCACTAGATGCTTGGATTGTGATTTAACTTCAGCATTAACTTTCTTCCCCATTGCATGCATCTAGCAAAATAGATAAACCACATCAGACTGGAAATACTTGTATTTTCTTATGTTATAATCATTTTTGTATTTTCTTCTTCTTTTTCATTTTAAATATTAGACATTATGCACAAGTTAATATGTCTAACCCTTACAAAATTTTTTTACACATTCTTTTTATGATGAATATATTGTGATTTTTTTTTTTGAAGTTTTACTTATAATCAAGTATTACATTTGTATAATCAATTATTACATCATTGAATAATCAATTAATAAACTATAACTCAACTAAATAACTAAACCACACAAAGTGAGATTTGAACTTAAGACCTCAAAATTCTAGGGCCTCCTAATAATTGAGTATATTTTCACATGATAATCTAAATTATTACCCATTTTTAAGAACATGCAAGATTAAAATTTTAAATCTCTCATCCTCTTAAACTTCTTTTTTCATATGTACCAAAAAATAATAAACAAGGTTTCATAATTGTAAAAAATATTAACTGAATATCTACTAAACATAATGTGTTATTTATAAAACAATTTTTATATTTAATACAATTTTTTTCCATGATAAAATTGTGATGGTTAGAAAATATGAATAGGATTATAAGATCAATGACCCTACATTTTGGAAATATGTTATTCTATTAACTTTCAAATCAAATTATCAATGACCCTACATATGGGAAAATCATGGGCTTTATTAGGACCAAACAAAATTAAGAAAAAGAAAGAAAACAAAAAAAAAAAATCCTTTCTTTCTCTATTGAATCAGTTCATATATATACTTTTCATTTTCAATCTTATCTATCATATCTTTTCTCAAATTTCAAATCATTTTTCATGCTTTTTTTTGTTCTTTATCTAAATTAGGAATTGTAAGGGATTAGGTTGGAACGAGTTTATTTTCATCTTAAGTTCAACCCAACTCTTTAATAATTTTACTTGACTCTATCTGAATCTATCGTATTATTATTTTTTATATCCAACCTTGACACATGTATAATTGACATGTGATCAAATCCAATTCAAAATTAATTCAATTATTTATATTTTTTTACTATAAATTACATCGGATCCAAACTTATCAATGCACGTTTTAATAACTATAAATTATGAAGAATATAAGTTGGGTTATAAATATGAATCCAAATCTTTGTGAGCATGCTAGCATTTGACGTTGAAAAAAATGATTTCATTGGGATTCTGACACATATTAGTTTCATATATATATATTTACTTGTAAATCGGACAACCTTTACAAAAAATTGGAACAATTGTCAAGACTTGAAATATTGTCTCTGTTAGTGGGAAAGGAACACTAAATGTGAGTTATTATAAGTTGAACAATATCGTGCTGTCCAGTAAAAGTTCCTCTATCTTTTATTAGTTTAACATTTTGGTAATTATAGTCTGTGTAGACATGGTCCAGGCTTGGATCAATTGGACTTAGTCCAATAGGATCAAATGGTTAAGCTCGATATCATTAGGTTATTATTTATGTTATTTATTTATTTGTTTTTTCTTTTTTTAGATAATGATTACAAAAAGAAAGAAAGAAGGTTTTACCGATTAGTGGCAGAGATCATATATGGACTGAATTTCTATGGGATAAGGTAGGAATATTATCAAAGTGGAAGTTAGAGTTAATAAAAATTTTTTCTAATTAAACTCTGTAAATACCCATTAATCGAGGCCAACAGAGGATACGAAACATAAAAAAAAACAAAAGCAAAATAAAAGGGGGTGTTTAGAAAAGTATAAGCAAATCCTAGAATTTTTAGGAATTTTTTAAAATTTTTTGGCAGTTTTTCTTTGGAAAAATTCTAGATTCTGATGAAATTTCCAACAAAACTTGAATTTTCGACGTAATTTTCTATTTTCCAGCAGCTTTTCCTAGTTTTTGTTGAATATTCAATTGGATTTTTGGGTTGGTAGAGAGAAAAAGAGAGAAAAAGGAAGAGGAGATAGAAAGGGGAGGGGAAATCTAAAAGAAAAAACGAAAATCTTTGCCTTTTATACCTTGCTAAAACAATGTCATTTTGGTATTAAGAGACCCATTAGGATCTGCGCGTTTCCATTCAAGTGATCCGACCTGTAGCATTGACCCACTTTGACCCATGTATCAGCCAATCCTTTGAGTCGAGCCGAGCCATTAAGCAGCATTCCTCGAGCCGCATTTTGTACCTGGAGTTGAGCCGAGCCAAATCTTTCAGCTGAGCTGTTATAGTTTTTTTTTTGTATTTATTTATTTATTTATGTGTTTGTTATTTTTAGGAGTATTTTTGCATGATTAAACTAAAAAATAAGAATACATTTTTTTTGGGAATAAATATTAATTATCAAATGATGGAATTTATAGAAATTTCAAATGGTAAATTCTATAAAATTCATAGGTGAGGAATTTTATCTAAATTTATCCCAAATGGTGGAATAATCTAGGTAAAATTTTGATAACAATAATTAATATTTATTTTCAATAAAAAAAATTAAAAAATAAAATTTTGGTTGAAAATATGTGATAATTATCCAATGATGAGATTCTTAGAAATTTCAAATGGTAAATTCCTAAGAAATCTCTAGGTGAGAAATTTCTTTAAATTTGTCCCAAATGATTGAAGAATTTAAATAAAATTTTAATAAAAAAATTGTCATATTATTTTCTTTTCGAAAACAAAAAAAAAATTTAAATAGGCCTAAATGGTGGAAAATTTAGAAATTGAAAAGGGAAGATATTTCTAATTTTGCCCAAATTGTGGAATAATTAGATATATTTTCAATAAAAAAACTAAAAAATCTTTCTGACGACGGAGCCTCTTCAAGAAATCAAATGTGATTCTTGAATACTCTTGAGGTGAGGAAATATTTTTAAGAATTCTATCATATTGATGGAAGAATCTTATGAATTATTTCCAATATTCAACATAAAAATTTGAAACCATTAGACTCAAGACCCTATGATGAATTTAAAATAATATGGTACCATCCTTCGAATGGGCATGTTGGGGTGCTATAACCTTCCCTATATATAACTAAACTCTTGAACCTTGTTCTAGTTTGTAGACCCGAACCTATTCTTTTAAGGACCTTTAGTCAAACTTTGGAGCTCTTTAACAGGATAGATTCTTTAGGTGGCCAATCACACCTATATAAAAAAGATTGGTGGTAACTATATTTGTTAAGTCTAGCTATAGATTTACAGATTTGTATGTTATAATAATTTGGTGACTTTACTGGGGATGCTATAGAGAGTCAGGCCATAACATTTTGATTTTGTCTTATCCTTTGATCTAATGGTTTTAAATTGTAATTATTTGTTTACTAACTCCTTTTTGTTTCTTATTTGATTTATTATGGGGCATGAAACCTATATGTTCCTTCACACACATTATCACATGCATTTGCATTACATGAGCTCTATACCCAGGCTCCGTCCCTCTTAGGAGGAAGTAAAGTACCTACGCTCTCATGAGATGAAAATCTCTACAATGGCTAGTGAAATACTCCCACCAAATTGAATCCTTTCCCTTGGTAGCTTGTGATGGGTGAGGATTGGACTGCCTTACTAGTTTATGATGGACAATGATGTAAGAAATAATTTAGGAACCTTTAGTGGTCAAAATCACCTAACCCAGCATATAGTTCACACTTAACAGGCTAGCCTTAGGATAGAGCCATTCCCACCCATCAATAGATATAAACCAGAATTAGGACACAAGAAAGAATAACTTGTATATTGCTTATCTAACCATTTTGTTTACTTAATTTTGTGCATCTACATCATTTCCATAGCACTCCATTCTATGCATCAGTTTCATGCTCATAACATTTCAATCTCTGCATCATTTTCATGCTTATGTTTTAACACTGTCATTTACATCATTCTCATATAGGAAATATTTGCCACATATCAATTTTTGATAAACTAGATCTAACACTTACATCCATGGAAGGCCAAATGCAATCAAAGCCAACATCAGTTCATTACGAATCTGCTCATCAATTGAAAATCAAGTTAGAGGAAGGCCAAAGAAAATAAAAAAATTGCTTGCTTGAAGGTTTTATCTCATTATTGCCTGAGAAAGTTCATTTTGACCTCTAACAAAATGACTTGACTGAAGCAATGTTTGGGGATGTATGAGTAGAGCAAGGCAAGAGGCATTTGAGAACAAATATGGAGACATAGCATCACTACTCCAAATGGATGTGGATAATAATCTGGTTAGGGCCATCATTCAATTTTAGGATATTTCTTATAGGTGTTTTGTCTTTCATGAAGTAGACATGGTGCCCACAATTGAAGAATATATAGTCCTACTTTGCTTTGATTTGCCAAACCCAAATAAGATTACTAGTTCAATAAGGTGAGCTATCATAAAATGTTTGTGTAAATGTTTGGACTTAGCTTGCCTCAAGTTGATCATGTGTCAAGACAAAAGGTGAAAGTAAAGCTATCCCATGGAGTTTTCTATGAGATTTCATCCAAGGGCATTTGGATGATGATTAGAGGTTAGTAGCTATGGCTATAGCTTTATATGGACTGGTGATATTTCCAAAAGTCATCGGGCATGTGGATGTCATAGTGATAGATTTCGTGGATCAATTAGCCTACCAAGTCAATGTAGGACCAACCAGTTTAGTAGAAAGCATTCATTTTCTAAATTTTTATCGCCAAAATGGTAAAGGTCGATTTAGTGGATGCTTGCAGTTACTTTATGTATGGATGAAAGGTTACATTAAATGTGAGGAAAGCCAGTTTCGCAAGCCATACCTACATTCCAGCATTCCAATTAAGGAGTTTTGTTGTAACACATGGCCTCAAGCAAAGTCAAAAGAAGAATGAGTTTTCTATTTTCGAGCCCTTGATAGTTAAAGGATAATCTAGAGAGCACCTTGGATGTATCATGATACAGTGTTATATAGTTGTGGAAATCAACCCTTGGTGTTTCTATTAGGCCTATGGGGCGCTATTACTTATTCCCCAGCTTTGGGGAGAAAATAATTCGAATGTGAGCAATTCATTCCAGAAACCTACGGACTTAACCAGTGGGAATTTTCTTTCATTGATAAAAGGGCATATGGAATGATTGAAAAGATAAAAAAAGCACGAAAGCAAAACATCCGAGTTAACCAATGGAGGCTTACTTATGATGTCACCATAGAATATAATGTGTGGCATGTAATGAGGGGTAAGGACATTGTGTTTCCTTAAGAACAATTAGTTGACCACTCCCCGAAGCTATTTTTCAAGATCCTTTGCTTAAAGTGGAAATGGCTAAAAGGAAACTCCAAACCGAGAAAGATGAATTGAAACAAGAGGATAAACAATTGAAGTTAGAAATGGAAGAGAGTTTGAAGCTTCAAGAACTAGAAATCCAAAGCCTTACAGAGCAAAAAGATCAGTGGAAAGCCCTATTCAATGATCTAGACATGACACATTCATCAATCACACCCGAGCTTGCTTGGCTTTTAAAAGAGAATGAATTACTAAAGGCAAAGGTGGAAAAGGGACAAAAGGCCACTGCTAGGGCACACAGACGTAGCCAAATGCTACAAGAGATAGTGGCACAGCACAAGTAAAAGCTTTATTAAATGAATGTAGGGGACAAGCCAAACAAAGTGATCTATGGAAAGACATGTGCACAGAAAAACAAAAACATCTAAGGCATTTGTTCGATCAGCTATGCATTGCGACAGACAAAGCATCAGAAATGGAAGAAAAAATAGAAGATTTGAAGGTTGTGGTGCAACTAGTAGGAGCTCATGGGTGATAATTACTTGATTTCCTATACGAGGCACAAAATCATTACCAACAAGCTAGGAAATTTATAAGGAGATAGTAAAAATAAAGGATGATGTTTAGCACTTTAGAATATTGCTTTGGCTTTATTAGGATGTAATTTTGAAATTTTATTAAATAAAGTTTTGAGTTAAGATTTCTTTTATCAATAATGGTGATGTGGCAAATATTAGTACATTTCATGCATGCATTAGCACATCTTGCATAGAGCACACAATTTCTAATAATCATATAATTGTCGTACTCAAGGTTCAAAGATAGCTTCACTTAGTAGAAACCTCATTCTTCGATACAACATAAGAGCCAGAGCCAGACAAATGGAGCAAAAAAACTTTCATAACCTCGAGAAGATAGAAAAAGTCCAGAAAAAACTTTAAAATGAGCTAAGAAATATTTTGGATGCTTTATACAAACTAAACAAAGGGAAATGAGTAGAAAAGAAAACCAGCCAATAGGACCATCCATCACAATAGGTAGTTGACCCCCTATATCCATCTTTGGTCCACCTCAAGCTCAGTCTACACAAAAGGTTCCACCATAACAATTCACATATTTTATATATCCTGGAATGCCATCAGCTTCAAACCCAAGATATTATCATAGCTATGTGAATCTTGTCTTTACTAAAAAGGCAGTAGAACCAACCTAAGTTCTTGATCTGGATGACTTGAAAGAAAAAGAGAAAGAAAAGGCAAAAGTGGTTGAATATCAGGAAGACTCGAAGATTAGTATGTTAGAACAAAGGTTACGGGCTATGAAATGAATTGGTTTTAATGGGTCTATCGATGCTGTTGGGCTTTGCTTAGTCTCGGATGTGGTTATTCCTCTAAAGTTTAAAGTACTAGAATTTGAGAAATATTATGTTGCAAAGTGCCCAAAGACTCATATTACCATATACTATTGAAATATGGTAGCTCATGCCTATAATGAAAAGCTACTAATGCATGTTTTTCAAGATAGTTACGGGCTCCACTACTAGGTGGCATTCCAGCTAGACAGAACCCACATTCATTCTTAGAGTGATATGGCTCATGATTTCATCAGTCAGTATCAATATATCATGGATTTGGCTCCTGATCGTTTGTCCTTGCAAAAAATAGAAAAAAAGGCAAATAAGTCCTTTAAAGAATATACCCAAAGCTGGAGGGATGTAGCTTCTCAATTACAACATTTTCTAACTGAAAAGAAAACTACAGTGTTGTTTGTCCACACTCTAAAATCTCCCTATTATGAAAAGATGATAGAAAATGCAACAAAGAATTTCACCGACATGGTGATTTTTGACAAAATCATTGAAAGTGCCATCAAGAATGACAAGTTAAAGGGAGGGGATGCATCCGCTAAAAAAGCCCTAAAAAAGAAAGAGATTGAAGCTCAAGCTATGAGTTTTGATAGACAACAGTTCAGGGGTTATCAGCTCTACACACCACGAGGTTATTTTTCATATTATTCTATTGTGAATAATGCCTCTCATTACCAATACCAGCTAAACCCGCAGCCATCCTAGCCTTAGACCTATCAATCCCCTTTTAGATCGTGGACTGCCACATATGGTCCTAATGCTCAACTTTTCCCAAGACTTCAAACATGTTCGGCTAACCTTATGGGTAGTTTATGAGAGCAATGAACTACTCGTAAAACTCGTATTCAAACCAATTCCCATGACATATACGAAATTGTATCGAAAGCTTTATAATAAGCATCTAATTGCTCCTAGCTGAGTAGAGCCACTCAAGCCATTTTATCCCAAATGATATGATCCTACAGTCCATTGTAACTATCACTATAGGATTGCTGGTCATTCCACCGAGAATTGCACTACCTTGAAACACAAAGTGCAACGATTGATCAAGGATAAAATGATCAATTTTGATACAGAAGGGATAATTGCACCAAACATTAATGGCAATCCTTTGCCTAACCATAATGTGAATGCTTTGAGTAAGGAACGAAAGCGTCATCTGAAGAAAAAAAATGGTAGAAATCAAGACCCCTCTTAGTTAGCTCTTTGATGCTTTGTGGAAAGTTAACATGATACAATTGATAAGTTCGTATAGTTACCATGGGAAGTATGTGTCAAATAGCAATTGCAAGTATCATAGTGGGGCATCTGGTCACTCTATTGAAACTTATGAGCAATTTCACCAAGAAGTACAAAAGCTCATGGATTCATACCAGATTAAATTCTATGAAGAAAGGAAAGATTCAAAAAATGTTGAAGTGTCCATGATCGACCAACCATCAAAACTATTTCCAAGGCTATTAACAATTTACTGTGGGGATAAGCCAAAGTCGACCATAGACAAGCACGTTCTTAGGTCGATAATCTTTAAAGTTTCTGCTTCATTCCCTTATAAGGGTTGTGCCATGGAAATATGGCTGTGACACAATAGTCTAGGGGCAAGAAAAGAATGTCTTTAAGCCTGATGCCACTAATATAATGGGTGTGGAGGGCATCACCTAAAGTGAAAGATGCTACACTCCAAAAATGTTGAAAAGGGCTAGAAAATAAAAAACCAAGGAAAGAGAAAAATAAAATGATTCGAAAGTGATGCCAATGAAGAATGTCAAAAATCGGTGTTAGAAAAAAAAGCTTGTGAATTCTTGAAGTTGATAAAACATAGTGAATATTTAGTGGTTGAACAATTGAATAAGATGCTAGTGCAAATCTCATTGTTATCATTGCTATTAAATTCAGACCATACCAAAATGCTTTGTTGAAGGTATTGAACTAGGCATATGTGGCACATGATATGTCTATTGAGTATGTGAACCATTTAGCTTAAAACCTGGTTATGACAAATTATATATCATTTAGTGATGATGAGATTCCTCCAGAAGGAAGAGGAAGCACTAAGGCTTTGCATATCATTATCAAGTGCAAGAGCCACATTATAGCCAAAGTTCTCATTGATAATGGTTCTGCTATTAATGTTATACCTATGTCGACTTTGGCAAGGTTGCGTATTGACTACTCATATATAAAGGATAGCCAAATGGTTGTCCAAGTTTTTGATGGGACCAGGTGAGAAGTCCTGGGAGATATAGAGATGCCCTTATAAATTGGGTCATGCACTTTCAATGTAAAATTTCAAGTGATGGATATTTTCCCTTCTTATAGCTATTTGTTGGGAAGGCCATGGATTCACATGGTAGGGGCTGTCCATTCTACCCTACACCAAAAAGTTAAATTAAACAAAGAAGGCAGATTGGTGGTGGTGTTTGAAGAGGAAAATGCCCTGGTAACCCAACTATTAAATGCTTCATATGTGGAAGCTACTAAGGAAGTGATGGAATGCTCTTATCAATCTTTTGAATTAGTCAATTTTGTGGGCAATAAAAGACCTAAAAGCTCATAATTTTCAAAGATAGTGATAAATCAAGTCATCAATAAGGGTTGGTATCCTGGAGTAAGGCTAGCTAGGAATTTATAAGGGATAAGAGAGCTCTCAATAATAATCAACAACAATGAGAGGCAGGGTCTCGGTTATGAAGTAAAAGATAGAGAAATCAAGGGAAGACAAGCCAATAAGACAATAAGATTTATGATCATCCCACACTTGTATGAGACTTTTAGGCTTGGAAAGTTCATGTACCCAACTACAAAAAAAGATTTAGAATAAAGTATGGAAAAGGCTTTCATTGAATTATCTATCCAAGCAATTGGAGATGAAAATAGGTATGAACAGAAGAGTGGATACACCTTTGTCCCCCAGATTATGAGCGAAATAATTGGAGCATTATCGAGATGCCTGCTATCCTAGAGATTGATTCAATGTAATTATGCATCCCAATAGCTTATGCCCAAAGCCTTAGGGTATTTTTTCTTGTTTGGGCCACTTATCTATTATTATTTTAATAAAACTTAGAAAGGATGCATTTTCATTCATTTCTTCTAGTTCTTTCATTTTTTCATTTTTTCCATTTTTCCCAACATATTTTATTTCATTCAATTTCAGGTCCTTAAATGAACAAGAAGATAATCATGATAACAATCAATGGGTTAATTTTAGAAAATCAATTAACACTGATGAACTTGATGACGAAGATGATTTTGAAGAATATGTTATCTTTTCAGACCTAAAGAGATTGATTAGGCAAGAAAGTAAACCAATTGAGCCTCATCAAGAGATAATTGAATTGGTGAATTTAAGAGATGAAGAGGATAAGCAAGAGGTTAGAATTGGTACTTCACTGTCATCTAGAGATAGGCAACGATTAGAAAATCTACTTCAAGAATTTATAAATGTGTTTGCCTAGTCTTACCAGGATATGCCAGGGCTTAATATAGAAATAGTAGAACATAGATTACTCTTAAAGCCAGAATGTAAACTAGTCCAATAGAAACTAAGGCGAATGAAGCCTAAAATGCTACTAAAGAGCAAAGAATAGGTGCAAAAGCAATTTGATATAGGTTTTTGCAAGTGACCAAGTATCCAGAATAGGTAGCCAACATAGTATCAGTCTCCAAAAAAGATGGAAAAGTGTGAATGTGCATAAATTATCATGATTTGAATAAGACTAGCCCAAAGGATAACTTCTCTTTACCTCATATTGACACACTAGTATATAATACGGCCAAGCATTCAATATTTTCCTTTATGGATGGGTTTTCGAGGTATAACCAAATAAGGATGGCTAAAGATGACATGAAAAAGACCACTTTCGTGACCATGTAGGGAATTTTTTGCTACAAAGTCATGCCCTTTAGTTTAAAGAATGATGGGGTAACATACCAAAAACTATGGTGACGCTCTTTTATGACATAATGCATAAGGAGATTGAAGTGTATATAGATGATATGATTGCTAAATCTTGAGAAGATAAAGATCATGTCACCAACCTTAGAAAGCTATTTGAGAGGTTGAAAAAATTCTAACTCAAGTTGAACCCAGCTAAGTGTACATTCGGGGCAAGGTCAGGAAAGTTCCTAGGCTTTATGGTCAGCGAAAAGGGATTGAAGTTGATCTTGACAAAATACAAGCCATTCAAAATTTGTCACCTTTGAGCATATTGAAAAAAGTTCAAGGTTTCTGGGTAAATTGAACTACATTTCTCGGGTCATGTCTCAACTTACCTACAAGTGTGATCCCATATTTAAACTCCTTCACATGAATAACCCTTGGGAATAGAATGAGGAATGTCAAATGGCCTTTGATAAAATTAAACAGTATTTATCAAATCCTTCAGTATTGGTACCATCAGTTTCATAGAGACCCTTAATTTTATATTTGACGATGTATAAAATTTTAATGGGATATGTGTTAGGGCAAAAGGATGAGTCTAGCCGAAAAAAGAGACATATTTACCACATGAGTAAGAAGTTCATAGAATATGAATCCAATTATTTGTCTTTGGAGAAAATGTGTTGTGCATTAGCTAAAGACTCAAATAATATATGCTCTATCATACCACGTGGCTTATAGTAAAACTAGATCCAATTAAATACATCTTCCAGAAGCTTTTTTTGTCTAGAAGAATTGCTAGATGGCAAGTAATGCTCTCAGAGTATGATATCATATAAGTGAGCCAGAGGCACTTAAAGGAAGTGTTATAGTCGAGTTTCTAATAGATTGTGCTGCTAAGGACTATGAGCTAATGAAGTTAGAATTTTTTGATGAAGATTTGATGACTATTTCTCAATTGAAAAAGGAAATGCATGAAAAAAAGTATTAGAAAATGTATTTTGATGGAGCTACTAATGCCTTCGAACATAAAATTAGGCCAATCTTAATTTCTCCAGAAGAACAATACTATCCTATAACAGTAAGGTTGAATTTCAATTATACAAATAACATTGCTAAATACGAGGCATGTGTCATGGGATTACAAGCTGCTATAGACGAAAAAGTTAAAACACTAAAAGTGTTTGGAGATTCAACTCTAGTTATATATCAATTGAAAAAAGAATGTGAGATAAGAGATTTGAAATTCATTCCATATCATAAGTATATCCTAGAGTTGATCAAGCAGTTTGAAGATATTCAGTTTGATCATTTACCTCGGGAAGAGAATTTGATTGCTGATGCCTTGGCAACTTTGGTAGCAATGGTTCAAGTTAGTGACAATACCGACATTTAGCCCATTAAGCTAGATGTCAATGAAGTGCCAGCTCATTGCTCTAATGTAAAAGAAAAAGGGGATAAAAAGCCTTGGTATTATGATATCTTGCAATACATTAAGAATCAGCAATACCCCATCCAAGCAACAAAGAATGATAAAAGGGTCATCTGAAAATTAGCTATGAGCTTCTTCCTGGATGGAGATGTTTTATATAAAAGGAGCCATAATCAAGTATTGTTAAAATGCATGAATATGGCTGAGGCAAAGAAAATTATGGAAGAGGTGCATGATAGAACAGTGGGGCACATGTAAATAGACATATGATGGCAAGATAGATCATGAGAACTGGGTACTATTGGTTGACAACAGAAAGCAATTGCATAGACTACGCTAAAAAATGTCATAAATGCCTGATCAATGCTAACAAGATTCATGCTCCGCCATCGATTTTACATGTTTTGGCACCATCTTGGCCATTCTCAATGTAGGGCATGGATGTCATTGGTTCTATTACCCTAAAGGCTTCTAATAGGCATAGGTTCATTTTCATGATGATAGATCATTTCACGAAATGGGTGGAGGCCATATCATTTAGAAGTGTGACATGATATGTAGTTTGCAAGTTCATAAAGAGAGAGATTATTTGTAGATATGAACTTCAAGAAATAATCATTTTAGATAATGCTAAGAATCTGAATAGTAAGATATGTAAGAAATCTATGCCCAGTACAAGATCAAGCATCATAATTCAGTGCCATATCATCTGAAAATGAATGGGGCAGTTGAGGTAGCAAACAAGAATATAAAAAGAATTCTTGAAAAGATGATCGAAACCTATAAAGATTGGCATGAAAAGTTGCCATTTACATTACATGCATATCAGACATCAGTGAGTACCTCTACTAGGGCAATCCCATTTTCTTTGATTTATTGGATGAAAGCTGTATTACCAGTAGAAGTGAAAATCCCATCCCTAAGGGTTTTAAAAAAAATTGAACTAGAAGAGGCTGAATGGATTTGAGAGTGCTATGAACAATTGAATTTCATCGAAGAAAAGAGATTGACAGCGCTGTGTCATGGTCAGTTATATCAAAAAAGAATGATGAGGGCTCATGATAAAAAGGTTCGACCTCGTTACTTCTGAGAAGGGGAGTTGGTCTTGAAAAGAATTCTCTCAAACTAGCATGATAATAGAGGAAAGTGGACTCTGAATTAGGAAGGGTCATATGTGGTAAAACGAGCTTTCTCAAGCGGAGCATTGATATTAGTTGAGATGGATAGAGATGATTTACTTCATCTTATAAATTATGATGCTGTAAAGAAGTATTATGCTTAAAGAAAAAAAAGGTAAAAAAAGAAATGAAAAAAAAAGAGAAAAATGAAAAATGAAAAAATGAAAAAGAGGACTCAAGTCGAAAACCCCAAAAGGGCAGTTTGAGTTAAAAGAGGGTTTATTTAAGTTGAAAACCTGAAAAGGTAGCTTAGATAAAGAGGATACAGCATCAAATTTAAAAATTTATTAGCATGGAGGCTAGCATGTTCTGATGAACTCTAAGTTGTTAAAGGCATCAGGTGGTTGAGTTTTTCAAAAAAGACTTCTAGATATGTTATCATGATTGTTTGATTGTCTATTTTGGTCATTGTCTCCATACTTATCTTTGTAATTCTTTCCTTGTCACACCAAGCAAAGTTGTGCCATCTTTTTTTACTAATAAAAGACATTCCATTTCATTATTTGTGATTCTCTTTCTGTTGATTATTTCCCAGCCATTCTTACTATTTTCTCTTTACTACCTTACAATGAAAGAAATGTGTGAATGCATTCTTATTTTTTGAAGATTGAAATAATGATTAATAAATGAATAATAGCATGAAAGATCTCTACATTACATTGGAAAGGTTAAGAGTGATAAAGGCAAATAGAAAATGTTCAATTCCCGACAAGGACATTGAATTTGAAAAAGAGATTTCTTGAAAAGAAAATATGAGAATTAAATGAAAAAGATGATTGAGAATTACATTGATTTGGTCTTTGTACCTGAAGATAAAAGGATTTGGGGCCTAAGAAAAGAGCTTGAGAAACTTGAGTATTGTAACTGTAGAGAAATTAACTAACATTTGCATAGCATGCATTGTATTTCTCAATGTCTAGTGCATAATATATACTGCATTTAAAAAGGTCTAGTGCATAAAGTTAAGAAGTAGGGATATTCCAAGATCCCATATGAAGAAGACAGATGTAAAGACTTTTCAATGAAAGAATTTCAAATTCTCATTTGAGAAGAAGCTTATAAGGTAAAGTTCTAATCCTTGGAAGATGATATTTCTCCATATTATGAGTGATTTGTAAGACCTTCGGGCATAATCTCCTAAACTTCCTTCGGATACAACTTATGACTCCTCTAAACATGATTGTTGAGGAGCCTTTTATTTTTCAAAGTTATGGTGCCCTGTTTAGAGGAGCATTTTATTTTTCAAAGTTGTGATACCTTTGTTTAGAAGAGCATTTTATTTTTCAAAGTTGTGGTACCTATGTTTGAGGAGCAATTATTTTTCTCAAAGTCAGTGAGTCTCTGTTTAGAGGAGCTTTGTTTACTTTTTCAAAAAAAAAAAAAAGAGAACGAATATGTTGGGATGATCATGTGCAGGGTGTCTACGTCTTTGCACAATTCCTGTTTCACATAAAATGCATAAAGAGGGGCAGCAGTAGACACCCAATTTGGTTCAGGTCCAGATCAATTGGGCTTGGTCCAATAGGGTCAAATGGTTAAGCCTGATATCATTAGGTTATTATTTATGTTATTTATTTATTTATTTTTCTTCTTTTGTTAGATACTGATTAAAAAAAAAAAGAAGGTTCTATCGATTAGTGGCAGATTCATATATGGATTGAATTTTTATGGGATAAGGCAGGAATATTATCAAAATAAGAGTTAGAGTTAATAAAAAATTCTTTTGATTAAACTCTATAAATACCCACTAATCAGAGGCCAACAGAGGACGTGAAACACAGAAAAAATAAAAGCAAAAAAAAAGGGTGTTTAGAAAAGTAGAAGCAAATCCTAGAATTGTTAAGAATTTTTTGGCAGTTTTTCTCTGAAAAATTTCTAGAAAAATTTTAAATTTCGGTGAAATTTCTGGCAAAACTTGAAATTTTCAATGTAATTTTCTAGTTTTCGATAGCATTTCCCAGTTTTTGTTGAATATTCAACCAGATTTATGGGTTGGTAGAGAGAGAAAGAGAGAAAAAGGAAAAGGAGAGAGAAAAGGGAGGGAAAATCTAAAAGAAAAAATGAAAATCTTTGCCTTTTATACTCTGCTAAAGCGATGTCATTTTGGTGTTAAGAGACCCATTAGGATCTGTGCGTTTCCATTCGGGCGATCCTACTCGTAGCATTGACCCGCTTTGACCTACATATCAACCAATCCTTTGAGCCAAGTCGAGCCACTAAGCCGCATTCCCTAAGCTGCATTTTTTGCTTGGAGTCGAGCCAAGCCAAATCTGTCAGTTGAGCCATTATAGTTTTTTTTTGTATTTATTTATTTATTTTATTTATGTGTTTGTTATTTTTAGGAGTATTTTTGCATGATTAAATTAAAAAATAATAATAAATTAAAGATAAGAATATATATTTTTTGGGAATAAATATTAATTATCCAATGATAGAATTTATAGAAATTTCAAATGGTAAATTTCTATAAAATTCTTAGGTGAGGAATTTTATCTAAATTTGTCCGAAATGGTGGAATAATCTAGGTAAAATTTCAATAACAATAATTAATATTTATTTTCAATAAAGAAAAAATTCAAAAAAATTAAAAAATAAAATTTTGGTTGAAAATATGTGATAATTATCCAATGATGAGATTCTTAGAAATTTCAAATGGTAAATTCTTAAGAAATCTCTAGGTGAGAATTTTCTTTAAATTTATCCCAAATGGTGGAAGAATTTAAATGAAATTTCAATAAAAAATAATTATCATATTATTTTCTTTCTGAAAACAAAAAAAAAAAGAAAAAAGAATTTCTAAATAGGTCCAAAATGGTGAAAAATTTAGAAATTCAAAAGAGAAGATATTTTTAATTTGGATGGGCATGTGGGGGTGCTATAACATTTTCCATATGTAACCGAACTCCTAAATCATGTTCTAGTTTATAGACTTGAATCTATTCTTTTAGGGATCCTTAGTCAAGCTTAGGAGCTCCTTAAGATGATAGATTCTTTAGGTGCCCAATCACACCTAGATAAAAAAGATCGGTGGCAACTCCATTTGTTAAATCTAGTTATAGATTTACGGTTATGACAATCTGGTTTTACAATATTGGAGAGATCAATAGTACAAGGAAGGGAAAGTTTTCTGTTGAACTCATTATTTGAATACTGCATTAACTGATCTACTTGATTTCTTCCAAAAGATACTCTTCTTTAATGCAGATAAAAAAAAGAAATCATATGTCAAGTAAATCTTTGGGTGAGCAAAATTATGTTTGATCCATGCTTTTTTAATATTTACTTGAAATAAATTCTATATATAATGTAAGAAATATCATAATTTCACTAATTTTCAAATAAATCATTTTATTTTGTGATTAGGAACAAATACTAATACGAAACCATGGAAATTTTACAAAAAGGCAAATATAAACATACAAATTTATCATACACATTAACCCTTATATACATATGGAATGAAAAAGTCAAGAAACGAAAAAAGAAAAAGAAAAAACAACTAAATCAAGGTTTATGATTACATTATCAAGAAAATAACATGAGAATCAGAAAGCAATAAATTTTTGGATAGTGATTCAACTTCAGCAATAGGGCCTGCAACCTTCTTCCCCACTGTATGTATCTACCAAAATGGATAAACCACATAAGACTGGTAATACTGATATTTTATTATGCTATAAATACAGAAAAAATGAAATTAAAAAAAAAAGATGAAACTAGATTTTTAATTCTATAATTAAAAAAAGAAAAAAAAAAGACTCACATTATGCTTTCAAAGACGCTTCATCAAACGGCTTGCTTCCATCGGCCTATATCCCAAAACTTGAAGAAGGGTAGAAGGACAGTCTTTGCATGGGGATGGTCCCACTCCAATGATTCCCACCATTCTTTTGGAAGCACGAGGATTTCCCCGAGAGAAGGAGGAGGAGATTGTTTTTCCTTATCAAGGTTGTCAAGCAGGGGAAGATACAGAGGAATCCGCTTTAGCTTTGGACAATCCATTATAACAATGCTTTGGAGAGAATCACAAACCATTACTCCGTTTTTACTACAAATGCTCTTCAATTCTGGTAGCTTCACCAATTCCAATTTCCTTAATGTGGGAACAGTATATTTGATGGTACCCATTCCTTCTTCCTCTGATACTATTATTTCCTCCATTTCCTCACAATCGGAAACAATGATCTCTTCCAAGTTGTGCAGAAGCCACTTAGCTGAGAACAAATTCTTTATTTTTCCACAACACACTAGTTCGATTTTTTTTAGGGCGGACAATGTGCCTACTGATCACTCTCCAACTATAGCCTTCAAATTCTCCAATAAATTTATATATAGAGATTCAAGTGCTTGAAGTTGACACCCCGATGAAAAAATGGACTCCAACTCCTCACATTCCTCAATTGTACATTCCTTCAAATCAGTTGCATTTTCCAATCCACAAATGTCGTTTAAACTTCTCATACCTTTGCACTCAACAACTTGTAATTGCTGAATATCATATGGAAGTATAATTCCATCTCCAGAATTAATATCCAAATCCATAATTCCAACCATTTTACAATAATTGGATTCATAACATATATCTTCGAAAATCTCATAATCCAACTCGTAACTCACCCAATGAAGTATTTATGAAGCCTTTTTCTCTCACTAACATACGTGTTCAAGTCACCCAAGTTACTAAAGCAACCTTCAAAAACTTCCAACTTGTTCAATTCCCTTGTCTCTTCCACTCCTGTTGAAGCTGGATGTATTGCCAAATACTGAAGACGACACAGTTTTGACAATAATCCATCGGGGATCTCTTTCAACCACAAAGTAAATCCAAGATTGAGATATCTAAGATTTACCTACATTTCCAAACCTTGAGGGATTTCCTTGATTGAAGTTCCTCTGAGGTCCAATTTCTTCAAAGCTTGAAGCTTCGATAAAGATGGCAAAATTTCTAAACTGTCACAACCATGCAGCATCAATGCGTTGAGATTCTCCAGATTAGAGATAGAATTCGGCAAACTCACAAGAGGATTATTAGAAAGATCAAGAATCTTTAGATTAGGAAAGTGCCCAAAGAAAGATTCTGGAATTTCTTTCAATGAATTTCTTGAGAGTAACAAAGTTGTGAGCTTTTGACATATTGGAGACTTCATATTTGGAGGAATTGAAGATATGGAATTGTCCATTAAAGAAACCTTCTCCAAATCTTCAGTCCAGTCTTCCTCATTTGGTAGCTATTCCAACTGCTTACCAGCTTTTACCAAAAAACGTTTTTTTGTGATAACCAATGCCATATCTCGAACAACATCATGCATCTTTATATGTGTAGCGTCCTCAAGCCTTTCTAGCAAACAATTCTCTACGAGCTTCTGTAAAATAGAATGACCACAATCTTCCATTGCTTTTCTAGTTCCCATTTCATCTGTAAGTCCTTCTTCCATCCAATATTCAATGATTTCTTCTTTTTTGATTTCATAATCTTCAGGATATAATGCACAAAATAGAAAACAATGTCGGTCTATTTGTCTTAGATGATCATAGCTGAATTTTAAACATGCAAACACTTTTTCTTGCACATCCTGGATGCTGATGATGTAACCTCTCAGCTCATTCAGAGCATTTTCCCAGAGAAGAGGATCGGATATTCCCCTCATACAACCAGCTACTGTGACAATTGCAAGAGGAAGTCCACCACATTCTCCCACAATATCTTTCATAATTGGTTCTAAAGTTGGACTGGGCAACATGTCTTGTCCAACTTTGCTTAAAAATAAATGCAACGCCTCATCCGTAGAAAGACACAGCACTTGGACTTTCTTACAACTCATTGATCGAACTACCCCTTCTGAACGTGTTGTCAACACTAATTTGCATCCATTATCTGGTTTTGGCTCAAGGATTCCGATGTCCTCAAGAGAAAAGCTGCTCCATACGTCATCCATCATTAGCACATACCTCCCTTGTTTCCTCAACATTTCGGATAGCTTTCCTGCACGTGTGGTTATATCTTCGTTATTTGACAATTCTTCGTTCAATTGACTTGCAATGTTGTTTTGCAGCCTTCGAATATCGAAAGTCTTGGGATACAGTTACCCAAATCAACTTGCTAAACTTGGTTTCCTCCAACAACCTATTATGGACATGTTTCATAATGGTGGTTTTTCCAATTCCTGCCATCCCACACATTCTAATCATTCCAACTTTATCTCCCACCAAATAGTTATAAATTTCTTCTTTTGCATTAGTCTCACCTGCTAACTCTGGTGTTGGTAGTTTAGCGGCTACGATAGAGGGATCAATAACCACCAAGCCATCAGAGAATTGACCTTTAGCATATACTTCCTTAAGTTCTTGAGTTGTTTCATCAACAAGCTTCCCCAAACATGGACGAAAGATTTATTTTGCTTTTCGGACTTTGGCTTCAACACATTGAGCACGACCGAACTCCTTCTCTGCTTTCTTGAACCAACTTTCAACTTCCTGCTTTCGCTTTTTCCCGAAATGATTCTCGTCTTGCAATTGTTGTTGAATATCTGCCTCCGTAGCTCGCAGATCTGCTTGAGTTTGTCTGAAATCATCCACATATTTGTTGAATTTTCTGCGGTAATTAAGATATTTTATAGCTGGACGGCTGATGAACTTTATAACTTCAAGGATTGGCCCAACAAAGTCACACATTGTATTAGCTTGAATGTCTCTGCATCAAAATTGCCATATTGATAGATTAGTTCAAAATTGCCATGTTTAAAAAAAAAATTTCAATTCTATGCTACAACGGCAAACTATATATTCGTTGTTCATTATCAACCCATGAGCCAAACCCAGACAACCACCAAAATCTTAAGTTCTCGTGATTATGCCTTGTTGTAAGAGATCTTGACCCAGTATTTGAAAAACATAGCTACTAATTACTGTCTTTCAATGATTATTAATGGATTTCAATTGCAACAGTTAGTCATTACGCAGAGACTTTAATGCATATAGTGCAATTTTCTAGTGAAAAAATTAAGACTATAAGATCAAAATGCAAAAGCTAAATTAATAGTAAGCACAATGTCTTAATAAGTTAACGTGAATTTGTTCTGCAACGATATGTCATTGCTTTAACATTAAAGCAAAAAAAATGGACGTTTGGCAATCCTATTTTGCAACACTAAAAAAATCGTTGAGAAATATTGGTATATTTACAATGACTTTTTATAATAATTGTGTAATTGAATTTTTTAATATTTTATACAATGACAAAAAAATTTATTACAAAAAATTTGATCATATTTGTAATAAAAACAAATAATAGTTACATAAATTTATTTTATTTGCAATGATTATTCACAATCGTTGCTTAATTTATTTTTTAATATTTTATATAATGATATATAAAGTTGTTATGAAAATTTTGATAATATTTGTAACGGTAACATAAAGTTGTTGCGAAAACTTGTTTTATTTGCAACCATTTTTCATAGTTGCTTAAATTGCATGTTTAATATTTTATACAACAACAAAAAAAGTTGTTACAAAAAATTTGATTATATTTGTAACGACAAAAAAAGTTGTTGCATAAACTTGTTTTATTTACAACAATTTTTCGAAGTTGTTGCTTAAGTTATCTTTTTAATATTTTATACAACGATAAAAAAAATTGTTACAACAAAATTTATCATATTTGTATCGACAAAAAAAGTTGTTGTGAAAACTTGTTTTATTGGCAATAATTTTTCAATTTAATTGCTTAATTTATTTTTTTAATATTTTATACAATGACAAAAAATTTGGTACAAAATTTTTTTATCATATTTGTAATGATAAAAAATTATTATTACGAAAACTTATTTTATTTGCAACGATTTTTCAATGTTGTTGCTTTATTTATTTTTTAAAAATTTTATAGGACAAAAAAAGTTATTACAAAAATTTTTATTACATTGTAATTATAAAATATTAGTGTTACGAAAACTTGTTTTATTTGCAACAATTTTTCAATGTCGCTACTTAATTTTATTTTCTAAAAAATTACTTACAATGACAAAAAAATTGTTACAAAAATTTTTATCATATTTGTAACGGCAAAATATTGTTGTTATGAAAACTTGTTTAATTTATAATGATTTTTCAATGTAGTTGCCTAATTTATTTTTTAAAATTTTTTTACAAAGACAAAAAAGTTGTTATGAAAATTTTTATCACATTTGTAACAATAAAATATTTGTGTTGTGAAAACTTATTTTACTTGCAATTATTTTTCAATGTAAGTGCTTGATTTATTTTTTAAAAAATTTTATACAACAACAAAAAAGTTAGAAAAATTTTTATCATATTTATATCGATAAAAAGTTATTGCTGCAAAAACTTATTTTATTTGTAATGAATTTTAATTGTCATTGCTTAATTTATTTTTTAATATTTTTATACAACAATAAAAAAAAGTTGTTACAGATTCTATGTTTCGTATTAATTTTATTTGTGAAGTTTAAAAATTTTACTTTAGTAAATGTGATAATTTCTCATACACATATATATACCATAATTCGATTTTGGGATACTAAATTTATGCAATTTGTGAGATGTAAGATAAGTTGAAGAACAAAGTGAGCAACTATCAACCACGTTAAAATTGTAAAATGTACCACAACCTTAGGGATGGAAATTAAAACTTCTATAATTCCAAGGTTAGGTTGTACAATCACTTTTTTTATGCAATAACATTCGATTTTTTTTTTTAAAGATGACATCCAATATTTATTTCAATTAAACAAGGTAAAATCATATGAGATTACTAAGTATGTTATTGAACAAGTTAAATTATTAAGAAATACTTAAAACACTCGCTCTTACCGTCGCCCCTTAAAAAAAACAATAAATGAATATATCCATAGCTTTGAGAACCAAAGAAACTAATATATATCTAGCAAAATTAAAACCGTATTATTTGATTGTAGATTATAATTTGTATTATACAAGTAAATTAATGGAAGCTGCTATCAATTGCCCCTCTACACATGAAGGGTTCGCGCAATTCAAATTAGTTTAAAATAATTTTGGATTTATGCAAGATTAACAATTTCAGCATGATTTTTGGATCCAAAAAGTTTTGATTTTAGATTATTTTGAGTTTGAATAGTTTTGAATTTTAACTATATTGGGTTCAATTTTTTTTTAGTTTGAGTGTTTGACTTTTTAATCAATTATGCACTTGTTTTATTTGCTATTTTATATTTTTGAATTGTCATTTAGATGCATAATTTATTTTAAAATTTATAATTAAGTGTCTTTTTTACTAAAAAAGTGGTAATGATAATATAATTTGAGACACATATATGATAAAATAAAAATATCATAAATGTTAGACATTCATTTTATTATAAAATTCATATCTAACTTATCAAATCATTAATTAGATATAATAAATAAAAATCATGAAATTATAAAATATATATATGTATATCTTAGAGGCTTAGTTCTGTAGGCATAGAATAGATAATAGTTTATGCAATTTTGTACTTTTATAATTTATTAATAATAAAATTCTTTATTTATTTCTTCATGTATTTTTATCGACATAACATAGATTGACTTGATTTCATATAAAAAAGTACAAAGGCATCTTGTTTTGCTTTGCTACAAATTCTTAACTTAATGCCTATTCCAGGTCTACTATTGAACACCGCTACTGCTTGTAGAAAGATCATGAAACTGCATAAGCTGAAATTGTTGCGTTCGGACAAAAATTTGAGGTTTCAAAGAAGTTAAATTTTTTTTTTTTTTAATTTATGTTAAGAAAAAACATATTGTTTACACATTTTCGAAAAAAAAAAAAAAGAATACAGTTGCAGTTGTCATTTAAGTATTAGACATTTGTTTTTATTTGTATACTTAATTACAATTTTGTTTTTATATTGTACTCTCTGTTTAAAAAATTATAATTGTTATATGTTCTTTAAGTAAAATGTTTTGTAATTAATGACAATATGTATTTTTATTATGTTAATATTAATTTCATTATTTTTTGACCAATTATTGTATTTAAATAAAATGTTAGGATTAGTATTTACTACAATAAAGAATAAAATATTAATTTATATAGTTGAATCATTTTTAAGGTATATTTACAAGTAAAATAATAAATGAAATGATTTTATGATTAGCAACAATAATGTTGGAGCAAAAAGTATAAAGAAATTTTAAAAAATATTCATGTAACAATAATAGTTGTTACTACAATTAATTAAATTGGTTGTGTTAAAAATTTTGCAATGATAAAATTTACTATTAAAAATAAAAAATATTACGAAAATAATTTTACCAATGATAATAATAGATATGTAAAAGATTTTTCAATGATTATAGTCATTGTTAGAATTATGTATCGAAACAACTAAAATTATGATGCTAAAGGTAATTAAAAACTAAATAAGATTATGCTGCAAAATATTATAAGGTAACCAAAATAATATTTTTATGTAAAAGGTTTTTGTAACCGAAATATAAGGTTATTAAAATAAAGTTAAAACAATGACATTTAATCATTACAAAATATTTTATGTAACCAAAATAATATTATTACATAAGAGTTTTTGTAACCAAAATTTATAGTTTCTAAAATGAAGTTTATACAACACTATTTTGTCATTACAAAATGATTTTTAGCAATTACATTTTTTTTGTTATGTAAAAATTTAGCAGCCAAAATAATATTATTGTGCAAATTTTTTTGCAATCATAATAAAAAATTTTTGTAACCAAAATTTATTGTTGCTAAAATAAATTTTACACAATGACTTTTATCGTGTGTATGGTTTATATGACAACAACTAAAAGTCATTGCAATATTTATTTTTTTCAACGATATTTTAAGTTTTTGCGTTAACTTTTAAATAAAATTGATCACAAACATTCATAGAGTGATTTAGTATACAAGATCCACAAAAAATGAATCACGGAGCACATCACCTATTGTTTGCGAAATATGATTAACCAATCATAATTTAGAATTGCGTGAAATCTATCAAAATTTCATATGGAGCTAATATTTATAATAGCATATGCAACAAACTATCATTCTTTATGCTTGAGGTTACTAAAAGTTGAATGTGATAATTGGAACTAAAAATCCAGCACTCCAACGATAAACGTGGAGATAATTAAAATAAGGCATAAGGAAAAAGCAAGTATAAATCGACACCCATTACTCGGACTCCACTAAAAATCAAGTAGCTGAGAAAATTAGCGGCACAGAAAAGGGCATATAATTAAGACAATTTAAGTAGGAGCTGTTCTTAAAGCTTACCTGATCAGTTAGGAATTAATAAAGCTGTGAGGACTGCTGGGGACTCTTTCCACCACTTCTAGAGATCCAAATATAAGAAAGGGAACCAGAAACGTTTGCTTTGAGGAAAGTTGATAAGAAACTCCAGGGAACAATGAGAAGAGGAGCAATTTTATTAGTATTTCGGCTTGAACTTTGTGAGTCAGTAGGGCAGTGGTGGCGATATGCTTTCTAGGAAACCACTGTGGCTGGTCAACAAAGTCCAATTCTCCCGACCATTAAATTCCCGGATTTATAAAAACAAATACTAATTTACTACTAGTTGAGCATAAAATAAAATTAATAACAGTGAAGTCTAACAAACAGATTCACATGCAGCATGTGACTTTACTGCAGTACCAAATGAAAACAATGAAGGGCTTCAATAAATTTTGTTGATGTCTACAATATTAGGATCGGATTCAATTATTGAAAGCATAACTATACGATTATTAATAAAGGTGATGTTCAAATTGGCATATATTTTAGGCTGTAGCTTTTATTTAATTTTCACTACACGGGGTTTCAAGTCCCTGTTAAGAACGTGGTCTCCACTAAATGATGTCTCCACCGAAAGTGAAGAATAAAAAAATAAAGAGTATATATGTTATTAATCTCTAGATTTTATTCATTGTCTTTAAATAAGATGATAGTTTCTTGTTAATAAAGTAATTAGATGATAACATTTCATTATGAGTGTAAACACCCTATTTAGTCCGAACCCAAACCCATTGGGCCTGGTCCAATAGGATTTTGGTTTAAGCCCATTGGACCTAGTTTAGGATCCAATTAGCTACCCCAATGGGTTTTTATTTTTATTTTCATTATTTAATATATATATTTTATTTTTTTATCTATTAATATTTGTATTATTTATCTACTTTTATTTTTTATTATTATTTATCTATTTCTTTTATTTATCTAATTTTTTTTTGTTATCTATTAATATATTTATCTTTTTATTTTGATTAATTTTCGGTTAAGATTAAGAAAAAAAAATTTGAATGAATTTGGCTGTGATTTGGGAATTGGCAGAGTTGGGATTGGATTCAAAGATTGAGTCCAAATCCCAGAAAGAGTTGGGGTTAATCAGAAACTCTTCTGATCAATCCCTATAAATAGGTGCTGGAAGAACAGAAGAAAACACACAGAGAAACACAGACACAGAGAAGAAATAGAAGCTAAAAAAGGGTTTTGGTGTGTTAGAATCCCGAGCTGAGTCTCCGAGTTGTTTTTCTTCCTCAAGCCGAGCCGAGCCGAACCGCTAAGCTGAGCCGTTCCCAGGTTTTTTTTTCATTTTTTTCATTGTTATTATTATTATTATTATTATTATTATTATTATTAGATTAGAATTGCTTAATATTCTTTTATTTTTATCTTTATTTTACTTTTCTTTATTTTTATTTTCATTTTATTATTTTATTTTCTTTAAATAAAATTAAAAAAATATATTTTTAGGGAAAAGTTGAAAGTATCAATTTTCCTCGAAATTAAAGTTTCCAAAAAATATTTTTAGGAAAAAGTTAAAAGTATCAATTTTCTTTAAAAAATAAATTTTCAAAAAAGGTTTTTTGAGGAAAAGTTGAAAGTATCAATTTTCCTTGAAATTAAAGTTTCCAAAAAATATTTTTAGGGAAAAGTTGAAAGTATTGATTTTCTTTAAGAATAAATTTTTAAAAAAAGGTTTTTTTTTTAGGAAAAGTTGAAAGTATCAATTTTCCTTGAAATTAAAGTTTCTAAAAAATATTTTAGGGAAAAGTTGAAAGTATCAATTTTTTCTGTACAAAAATGATCATTTTTCTTTTCTTTTTTTATTTCTTTGGATTTTCTTTAATGTTAAATAATCCGACGACGGAGCCTCTGCAAGTCAAACAATAGTTTCTTGCATACTCTTGAGGTAAGGGAATTTTCTCAATTTTCTGCTAAAAGTATTAGAGTTAATTGGATAACACAAAATTAAGCTGGTACTATCTTTTGATGGGCGTTGTGAGGGTGCTATAACCTTCCTCACACGTAACTGAACTCCCGAACCCTATTCTGGTTAGTAGACCCGAACCTATTCTTTTAAGGACCCTTAAACTTAGGTGTTCCCTGAAATGATAAATTCCTTAGGTGGCCAATCGCACCTAGATAAAAAAGATTGGTGGTGACTCCTTAAGTCAATGTCTAGCAATAGATCCCCGGATTTAGATGTTATGACAGCTTGGCAACTCTACTAGAGACGTTCGAGAGTCAGGCCAGCAAATAAATTTATGTTATCCAAAAGCCTAATAAAATTAAACCTTTGGTATTGATTTTTTATTCATTCATGTTTATTTACTTTATTAATTATGTCATTCATGTGCATATACATAATATGAGCTCTATACCCGAGCTCCGTCCCTCTAGGAGGGAGTAAAGTACCTATTGCTTTCGTGAGGTTTAATGCCTCCGCAGTAGCTAACGAAATACTCTCATTCAAATTGAACATTTTTGCTTGTAGTCTATAATGGGTGAGGATTAAGGTACCTTACTAGTCTGTGATGGATAATGATGTAAGGAGTAATTTGGAAACCTTTAGACTTTAACGTTGAACCACATATAGTGAACCTTAGAAGTGCCTAAACCTAAGATAGAGCCCTTTATACCCAATGATAGGTATACCCAGAAACTAGGACACAAGAAGAATGGTTATCTAATCATTTTGATTGTCTGACTTTGTGTATCATTTTCATTATCATATGTAACATTATGCATCGGCATCATTTTCATTTCATCTATGAAATTAACTATGTTGTTTGTCTGATTTTATGCATTTGCATTATTTTCATGATCATGTTTTAACACAATCATTTACATCCATTTCATATTAGATTTCATCCATAAAAATGTACATTTCATTCGTGCATCAACATACATAAAGGATAGCATAGCATTTCTAATCATAATTATGGTGCTAAAAGTTCAAGGATAGCTCCATCTAGCGAGAATCCTATCCATCGATACAATACAAGAGCCAGAGCCAGACAAATGGAGCAGGAAAACTCTCTTAGATTTGAAAAGCTAGAAAAAGCACAGGAAAAGATTGAGAATGGGTTAAGTAAAATTTTGGATGCTCTCAACAAATTAAATAAGGGAAAAGAAGTAGAAGAAGGCCCTGTATCGCAAGAAGTGACTGACCCCTTATATCCACCTGGTTTTGGTCCACCTCAAGCCCAGTCTACACAAGAGATACCACCACAACACTTCGCATATCCTATATATCTTGGAATGCCATCAGCTTCTAATCTAGGGCATTACCATAGCTATGTGAATCTTGTATTTACTAAAAAGGTAGTTGAACTAATTCAAATCCCTGATCTAGATGAACTGAACGAAAAAGACAAGAAAAAGATAAAAGTGAAAGCTCAGGAAAACTTCAAAATTAGTATGTTAGAACAAAGGCTACGGGCTATGGAAGGAATTAGTTTCTATGGTTTAGTTGATGCTGCTGGGCTTTGCTTAGTTCCTGATGTGGTCATTCCTCCTAAGTTCAAAGTGCCAGAATTTGAAAAATATGATGGTACAAAGTGCCTAAAAACTCATATTATCATGTATTGTCGAAAGATGGCAGCCCATGCTCATAACGAAAAACTACTATTACATATTTTTCAAGACAGTCTTACTGGTTCTGCTATCAGGTGGTATATCCAGTTAGACAGAACTCGCATCCGTTCCTGGAGTGACATGGCCTATGATTTTATCAATCAATATCGACATATCATGGATTTGGCTCCTGATCGTTTGTCTTTACAAAACTTGGAGAAAAAGGCCAATGAGACTTTTAAAGAGTATGCCCAGAGGTGGAGGGATATTGCTTTTCAAGTACAGCCTCCTCTAACTGAGAAAGAAACTACAGTGTTATTTGTCAGCACTTTGAAATCTCCCTATTATGAAAAGATGATAGGGAATGCAACAAAGAATTTCACCGACATGGTGATCTCTAGAGAAATTATTGAAAATGCCATAAAAAATGGCAAGTTGAAAGGAGGAGAAACCAAGAAGGCATCAGAAAAGAAAAAAATCGAAGCTCAAGCTGTGAGTTTTGATAGATAACAATTCAGGGGCTATCAACCTTATCCACCTCAAGGTTACTTTCCATACTGTCCTGCTGTGAATAATGCCTCGTCCTACCTATACTAGCTAGCTCCACAACCATTTTATTCATCCACATACCGATCAATTTTTAGCCTTCAAGATCTTACATATAGCTTTAACATTCAGCTCCTACAAGAACCCAAATTCGCCCTACTAACCTAGCAAGTGGTTCGCGAGAGCAATGGATTACCAAGAAAAATCTGTATTTGATCTAATCCCCATGACTTATACGGAGTTATATCGAGAACTCTATAATAGCCATTTGATTGCCCCCAGCCATGTGGAGCCATTTAAGCCACCCTATCTTAAGTGGTATAATCCTACAGCCCACTGCGACTACCACTATGGAATTACTGGCCATTCTATTAAAAATTGCACTATTTTAAAGCATAAGGTGCAACGGTTGATCAATGATAGAATGGTAAGTTTTGATCAAGGAAAAGCAACAACACCTAATGTTAGTACTCTGAGTGAAAATCAATAACACATTGGTCAGAAAGGGTCTGGAGAGTCATAATGAATTGAGGGGGCAAGATGTCAATAGAGATTCTTCACTTGATTGCATAGGGGGACAATTTTGAAGAATAGAGATAAGGCTGGTTGAAGGTTTTTTTCATTTTAGGATTTCTTTTCGAGTAATGTTAGATTTCTTTTTTGGCAATATGATTTCACTTGTTATCATTTTAATAAACGCAAGTTAATTCATTTCATTACATTTTCTTTTTCACTCGACCATTATTCCATGCTCTGTTACCTTTCATAACTTTACATTCCCATTCTCAAATTTCAGATGATGAATATTTAGACAATGATAACACAATTCTAGAATTTAATTTTGAGAACTCATCCACATTAATATGAAGAGATGATTTGAGCAAAAAAATAAGCTGTTACTAGAGGTGAAATAGATATGTATTAAAGATGTGCAATCTTTTATATAGGTTCATGAGCTTTGTTCAATAGATGATGTTCAAGAAAGGTATTCACAATTGAGATAAAAAAATGACCATCTTTCTTTTACCATTCGAAAAACCATTTATTGCTATCCCTTTGAGCCTATTTTGATTTCTTTTTCTAAAGAACCTAACCAAGGATCACCCTCTACACTGGAGGGCAATTTTTGAAAAAAAAAAATCACAAAAGGTCTCAAAGATGAAAAAAAAGAAAAGCAAAAGAAAAAAAATAAATGCCACACATGATTTGGGGTAAAATAATGAGAATCCTTTGTGTGAGGAAAGAAAAAACTAGTGAAATGATATGGGGCCAAATGCCAAGTTACATTAAATGATCCTTTGGTCTTAAACCTTTTTAATACATGTTTTGAGCCTATTATATCCATTTCTTTTATGACCCCTTACCTTGACCTACATTACAACCTTGAAAAGTCCATTTCGATCAAGTGTGAATGCTCAACTTGAATGATCATATGTTGAGCAAAGGCATGCTCATGATGAAACAATGGAATCATGCTACATTGCTCTAAAGTTTGATGTATGGAAAGATATCAACAATAGATGAAAAATGAGAAAAAAAGAAAAAAAGATGATGAAAAATGAAAAAATGAAAAAAAAGGGAAAAAAATGAGAAAATGCAAAAAAAGATTCAAATTGAAAACCTGAAAAGATGATTTAGGTAGAAAAAGATCTAGTTAAATGGTTCACATGGATGGAAGATCAAAGACCTCTGAAAGATCCCTCAAATACTGGGGCAAAGCTCACCAAGCTTAAAATGACTCCAATAGTAAATGGAATGAGTTTTTGAAAAAGAATCCAAGATTAATGTTGAGAATTGTCTGAATATTCATCGTTTGGACATACCATTCATCCCAATAACATGTATCCAATTTATTTCCTTTCCCATTTGTTTTGTACCAAAATAGATCTTCATTGATTATCTTTACCATAATTCACCTTGTGTTCTCTTATTGTTACCTCCCTAGAATAAATCAAGGAAATGTTTGATTGCATTGTATTTGTCAAAAATTGAAATGATAATGAATGAATGAATATGTGTTTAAAGGAGTCTTGCATTCCTTTGAAAAGAAATCCAAGATGATAAAGAAAAATGAAGAGATCGTATAAACCTGAAAAAGATGATTTAAGGTAACACGAAGTCTGATCAAGTGATGAAAATGGTGTTGGGTTGATCAACAAATGAAGAGAATGCAAAAACTTGAAAAGGTGCTATGACCAAGTGATAAATACAAGAATAAATTGATCGACATGACTTGCAAGGATTGAATGATGAAAATAATTAGTGGAAAAAGTTTGATTTGGAATGGTTAATGCTGAGACGCCTATGAGTAATGACTCAATGATGGTGGATGAAACTTGTTTTAAAATATGTTAGTGCTGAGAAGCCCATGAATTATGGTCAAGTGATGATCGATTGATGAAACTTGTCCCAAAGTATTGAGAAACTGAACGAGGAGGAAATGCAAAATGGTGGAGTTTTGAGAGCCATATTACCACAATTATTATTGACATCCGCATTACATGTATCATGTTGGTATCGTTGCTTGAATAGTACATGCACATAATTTGATGAATTAAACTTTGTTTGGAGATGCATGGCACTATGAGAATCTAGGTTGTTGCATTTACATCATTAAGAAGGCATTTACATCTTTTGTCATGACATTCATTCATGCAAATTTTTGAGTCACTTGAAAAACAAATTGTGAATATTTTGATGAGAATTTTTGAGAACTCAAAATCTTTGAGTTTCAAAATGAGAATCTTTGAGGAGTGAAACCTTAAAGTTCGTCGAATGTGAATCTTCGAATAAATGAAAAGTTTTGAACTTTTGGATGTGAATCTCCAAAATACAAAGCTTCAACTTTTTGGATATGAATTTCTAATGAGAAGCTTTGAGAAGCTTTGAACTTTTGGATGTGAAACTCCAAAATTCAAATGAAAAGCTTTAGATTTTTGGATATGAATTCCAAGTTTGCCAAATGAGAACCTTTAAAAAGCCTTGAACTTTTGGAGGTGAATCTTCAAAATTCAAATAAGGATCTTTAAATGTTGGATGCGAGTCTTGCAAGTTACAAATACAAATCTTGAGATCTTGCAAATTTGAACGAAACTGAAATTTTGAGAATCAAATTTCAGTAAATTCTTACGAAGTTGGAAGGTTCTTGTGAATCTGAACCTTTGAATGTTGAACTCAAATTATGAATCTTTGAGTTCCCATTACAAAATTTCTTCAATCATGATCTATAACTCCTTTGGACATGATTGTTAATGAGCAATTTATTTTTCAAACTTGTGGTGCCTCTATTTAGAGGAGCAATTTACTTTCCAAAAGTTGAGGTGCCTCTGTTTAGAGGAGCAATTTACTTTTCAAAGTTGTGGAGCCTCTATTTAGAGGAGCAATTTACTTTCCAAAAGTTAAGCCTCTGATTAGGAGAGCCATTTACTTTTCAAAAGTCGTTGAGCCTCTGATTAAAGGAGCCATTTACTTTTCAAAAGTCATTGAGCCTCTGATTAGAAGAGCTTTAGTTATTTTCAAAGTTGTTGAGCCTCTGATTAAAGGAGCCATTTACTTCTCAAAGTCGTTGAGCCTCTGATTAGAGGAGCCATTTATTTTTCCAAAGTCGTTGAGCCTCTGATTAGATGAGCCATTTTTTTTCAAAACTCGTTGAGCCTCTGATTAGAGAAGCTTTGTTTATGTTTCTCAAAGTCATTAAGCCTCTACTTAGAGGAGCTTTGATCAAAATTTTAACAAAACAAAAACAAAACAAAACAAAAAAAACAAAAAAAACAAAAACAAAAAAAAAGTGTCAAGTTGAGTCTTGAATGGGTGTCTACGTCTTCGTACAATTTCTGCTTCGTAGAAATGTGCAAAGTGGGGCAGCTGTAGACACCCTATTTAGTCCGGACCCAAACCCATTGGGCCTGGTCCAATAGGATTTAGGTCTAAGCCCATTTGACCTGGTTTAGGATCCAATTAGTTGGCCCTAATGGGTTTTTATTTTTATTTTCATTATTTAATATATATTTTTTATTTTTTTATCTATTAATATTTTTATTATTTATCTGCTTTTATTATTTATTATTATTTATCTATTTCTTTTATTTATCTAATTATTTTTTTGTTATCTATTAATATATTTATCTTTTTATTTTGATTAATTTTCAGTTAAGATTAGGATAAAAAAATTGGAATGAATTTGGCTATGATTTGAGAATTGGCAGAGTTGGGATTGGATTCAAAGATTGAATCCAAATCCCAGAAAGAGTTGGGGTTAATTAGAAACTCTTCTGATCAATCCCTATAAATAGGTGCTGGAAGAATAGAAGAAAACAGAAGCTAAAAAAAGGTTTTGGTGTGTTAGAATCTTGAGCCGAGTCTTCGAGCTATTTTTCTTCCTCAAGCCGAGCTGAGCCAAGCCGTTAAGCCGAGCCGTTCCCAAGTTTTTTTTTTCATTTTTTTATTATTTATTTATTATTATTATTATTAGATTAGAATTGTTTAATATTCTTTATTTTGTTTTTATCTTTATTTTACTTTTCTTTATTTTTATTTTTATTTTTATTTTATTATTTTATTTTCTTTAAATAAAAGTAAAAAAAAAAATATTTTTAGGGAAAAGTTGAAAGTATCAATTTTCCTTAAAAATAAATTTTCAAAAAAAGTTTTTTTTTGAGGAAAAGTTGAAAGTATCAATTTTCCTCAAAACTAAAGTTTCCAAAAAATATTTTTGGGAAAAAGTTAAAAGTATCACTTTTCCTTTAAAGTAAATTTTCAAAAAAGGTTTTGAGGAAAAGTTGAAAGTATCAATTTTCCTCGAAATTAAAGTTTCCAAAAAATATTTTTAGGGAAAAGTTGAAAGTATCAATTTTCTTTAAGAATAAATTTAAAAAAAAAGGGTTTTTTTTAGGAAAAGTTGAAAGTATCAATTTTTCTCGAAATTAAAGTTTTTAAAAAATATTTTAGGGAGAAGTTGAAAGTATCAATTTTCTCTGTACAAAAATGATCATTTTTCTTTTCCTTTTTTATTTCTTTAGATTTTCTTTAATGTTAAATAATCTGACGACGGAGCCTCTGCAAGTGAAACAGTAGTTTCTTGCATACTCTTGAGGTAAGGGAATTTTCTTAATTTTTTGCTAAAAGTATTAGAGTTAATTGAGAATAATTTCCAATAACTAATTACTTGATAAATTTTTAAGGCTTATTGGATAACGTAAAATTAAGCTGGTACCATCTTTTGATGGGTGTTGTGAGGGTGCTATAACCTTCTTCACACGTAACCGAACTCTCGAACCCTGTTCTGGTTAGTAGACCCGAACCTATTCTTTTAAGGATTCCTAAACTTAGGTGTTCCCTGAAAGGATAAATTCCTTAGGTGGCCAATCGCACCTAGATAAAAAAGATTAGTGGCGACTCCTTAAGTCAATGTCTAGCGATAGATCCCCGGATCTAGACGTTATGACAATGAGTAAATTTTAAAAAAATGTTGATTTTTGTATATTTATTTTAAAAACTGATATTTATTTATCTGATTTACTGACAGTATATAAAATCTACACATTAATAATACAACAAGTATAAATCCAAAAATAAAAATGTTATAGGAGCGGCATTATTCTCCTACCTTTTTTTTTCATGTTTTTATGCACATGATTATCAAGTAAATCATAATATAATAATTAATTTTACAGTTTTTTATCACAATAAAATTAAAATAATCATTATAATACAAAATTAGATTAAATTAAAAATATAAATTTACATTCAAATTACAAATAAATATTTAAAAAATTTTAAACTAAAGTTCCAATGAAGAAATGTCTAATTTTAATTTCTCTGATTTTAATCTTCATCTTCTTCTTTTTGATATTTTTATTATATATTTTTGAAAAATTTTGACTTTAGGAGATATTATTCAATAAAAAATAAATATGACAATTTAAAACACAACATGATGACATGACATGAATATGATACGATAATAGAACATGAAGATGATACGACTTAAAATTATAGCAATAACTATATACAAATTTAACAAAACAAAAAAATTGTATTTTATATTTTTATGTCCACATAAATAATAACACGCAATATGAACAGAAACAATTTTTAGTATTTCTGTTTGAACTGTTTTGAGTCAGGAAGGTAATGGTGGCGATGGGTCTAATTATGCTATCTAGGAAAACCGTTGTGGCTGAACATCAACAACGGTCCAATTCTCACCTCAATTAAATTCTCGGATTTACAAAACAACTACTAGTTTTCTACTAGTTTACCATAAAATAAAATTAATAACAGAAATAACACAGACACAGCTCCTACCAATAGATTCATGTGCAGCATGTGACTTTACAGCAAAAGCCAGTGAAAAGCAAAACATAAATTTTGTTTATATCGACATTAGGATGGGATTCAATAATTCAAAGCATAATTACAGATAGCAATAAAGGTGATGCTCAAGTTGGCAAATATTTAAGGCTGTAGCTTTTATTTAATTTTCACTACAAAGGGATTCTAAAGACCAGAAATTCTACTAAATTCCTACTGAAAAGCCAGCTAAAAAAGGTATAGTATTAAGTAAGTTTATTATAGATATAATTTAGAAATTATTTTTTGTGGAACAATAGAAGCATGGAAATTTTACAAATAATTTAGAATATCAGCTTTAAAATCAGCATATAATCCCTTCTCAGATCAAGTATCTTGACGATAATTTAATGACTTCCCAAGTCGCAAATTAATTGATCCGATTAAAAATTAAAAGTTAAGAAATCCATAAGTGCATTTATCAGCAGTTCTAATATGTAAGGGAAAAACAAGCGTGTGATAAAGATGAAGTAAAACATGTACTTGATAGAATACCTGGCTTAACTTTCTTGTGTTTTTTCAATGATCGAGAAGCCCATACCTTTTTGCTAATGCTTTTGTCAAGGATGAATTTTTATGTTCAAAGATTTTGTAAAAATTCAGAGAATTACAACTATCAGAAATGAATCAATCAAAATATGTAAATTCAACATGGAAAGAGACATGTAAATTAATATGATGTAGCAAGCTTGTTGGAGATTTGATTCTGGAAGGAAAAGGAAATGTTTGATTTTTAATAAAAGTATGAATTCCAAAACTAGTAAAATCTTTAATAAATGTTAATTTTAATGATTTTTTATTATTTACTATTTTATTATTAAATACTCATTTATTAAAATTTTAATAACTTTTAATTTAAAGGATTTTTTATTATTATTAACTTTTTTTCATATAAAATAAAATTGTTGATTAATTATAATTGATTTCTCATTTCTAGCTTACTTAATTAATATATTGTCATTTAATAACATTTTTCTCATGTTTTTGTTGTTTCTTTGTTCATTGCTATGTATAATTAATGTGTAGATAAGACCAACACAAATTTTAATTTGGTAGAAAAACTTGATTTGAAACCAAAACATAAAATTTTAATCATACTTTCGGTTTGACTTTCATAAAAAAAAAAAAAACACTAAAATAGTATAAACATCAATGTGTGATTAAACTTAGCACTGTTTTATTTTTTATAATTCTATTATAATTCGTTAATATGTTTTAAAAGTAATTGAATATGATCATGTATTTTATTTATTATTGTTTTTTAATAATTTCGTTATTAATTTTTATTTCATATTAAATTTGTTGGAATTTAAAAAATAAGTGTCTCTTATAATTATATATAGTTAATAGCTTAATAAAAAAATAATAACTTAGTAGTTAACTATTAATAACTTAGTAATAAATCAATAATAATTTAATAGCAAATCAGTTTCAATTTAATAGATTGGATAGTAAATCATAAATAGCTTAATAGTAAATAAGTAATAATTTTGTAGTTAATTATTTAAAATTGAAAAGTAAATAAATATAACTTACTAGTAAATCATTGATACCGTAATAATTAATTAGTGATAACTTAATAGTAAATTATATATATTTAATATAAGTCAGTGATAAATTGATATTGAATTATAGATAATTTAGTATAAATTTGTGATAATTTTATAATAAATAATAAAAAACTAAGTAGTAAATAAATAATAACATAATAATAAATGCATAAAAATATATTAATAAATCATTAATAATTTAGTAATAAATTATTGATAATTAGTAGTATTAAATCATTAATAGTTTAGTTGTAAATAAGTGATAATTTAATTGTAAATTAGTTAATTATTGATAAATTTGTAGTAAATATCGATAAATTAATAGTAAAAAAGTTATAACTTTATAATAAATCATCGATAACTTAATATTAATTCATCAAAATTTAATAGTAACTTATTCATAAATTAGTAGTAAATTATTGATAATTTAATAGTAAATCATTAATAATATAACAATAAATCAATGATAATTTAATTATCAATCATTGATAACTTTTTTTATATTTGAAGTTGTTAAAGATTGAACTTTGGATACTAACAAAAATGAAACTAGAACTTTCATCTTGGCAGATTATGGTAAATGTATCATGAACTTATTTAATAAAAAATATTTAGGAAAACAATTCCAAATTTGAATGAAGCAATAATATTATTACATAAAATTATTTATTTTATACTAAAATGGAATCTGTTCTTTACTATGGGAACAATTGTTAAATATATAATATCTCAAATTTTATCAGTGATTATAAAAGTTTCTGTTGAAAACGTGGTCTCCACTAAATGATGTCTCCACCGAAGGTGAAGAATAAAAAAATAGAGTACATATGTTATTAAAATCTAGATTTTATTTATTGTCTTTAAATCAGATGATATCTTCTTATTAATGAAGTAACTAGATGATAACACTTCATTATGAGTAAATTTAAAAAAAATATTGATTTTTGTTTATTTATTTTAAAAACTGATATTTGTTTATCTGATTTGCTAACATCATATAGAATCTACACACTAATAATACAAGTATAAATCCAAAATAAAAATGTTATACAAGCGGCATTATTCTCCCACTATTTTTTTTTCATGCTTTTATGCACGTGATTATCAAGTAAATCATAATATAATAATTAATTTTACAATTTTTTTATCACAATAAAATTAAAACAATCATTATAATACAAAATTAGATTAAATTAAAAATGTAAATTTACATTCAAATTACAAATAGATATATAAAAATATTTTAGACTAAAGTTCCAATGAAGAAATGTCTAATTTTAATTTATCTATTTTAATTTTTCTATATTTAATCTTCTTCTTCTTCTTTTTGATATTTTTATTATATATTTTTGAAAATTTTCGACTTTAGAAGATAGTATTCAATCAAAAATGAAATAAAATTCTATAATTCCCTTTTTTTCTACATTTTGCTTTTTTGTGAATTTTCTTTTTTTGCTTCTTTGTTAATGAATCTTTTTCTTCAATTTAATGGATCTTTGATCATAGTTATTTAACTTATTCAAATTCTTGTTTTTCATCTATTTGCATTGAAAATTTAAATTTCTTACTTTGACTTAAAATCAGATTGTTGTAATAATTAGGTTCTCCTACTTTCTTTATTTCTTCATGCAATTAAATAATAATAATTTTATAAATAGTATTTTATTACAGTTATGAAATTAGTAATTCATTATCTTCTCTTTTAAGAACTTGAGATATTTTGAAATTTCACAAGCAATGAGACTTTATGTTGCTTGAAATAAAGCTGTGAGGACTGTTGGGAGCCCTTTCCACCACTTTTAGAGATCAAAATTAGAAAAGAAACCAGAAAATGTTCCTTAGAGGAAACTAGATAAGAAGCTCCAGGGAGCAATATTAACAGAAACAATTTTTAGTATTTCTGCTTGAACCGTTTTGAGTCAGTAGGGCGATGGAGGTGATGGGTCTAATTATGCTTTCTAGGAAAACCATTGTGGATGACGATCAACAACAGTCCAATTCTCACCTTAATTAAATTCTCGAATTTACAAAACAATTACTAATTTACTGCTAGTTTAGCATAAAATAAAAGTAATAAAAGAAACAACACAGACAATGCTCCCACCAAACAGATCCATGTGCAACATGTGACTTAATTTACAGAAAAAGCCAGTCAAAAGCAATACATAAATTATGTTTATGTCGACACTAGGATGGGATTCAATTATTCAAAGCATAACTACGGATATCAACAGAGGTGATGCTCAAGTTAGCAAATATTTAAGGCTGTAGCTTTTATTTAATTTTCACTACAAGGGGATTCTACAGACCCAGAATTCTACTAAATTCCTATAGAAGAACCAGTGAAAAGAAGTATAGCATTAAGTAAGTTTATGATAGAGTAATAAATGATACTAAAATGTTGAAGAAGTAGATTTTGTGAGATGAAATTGTATAGTTCGTGGACTGACCGTGCATAGCTTATAGACATTGACAATGTAATTGGTTAACTAATATCAGAAACAACAAGAAATAAGCTTAACTAATTGGTTATTAAATAAAAACAATGTAATTATTGGTTGATTTTCATTTCAATCATGAGTTTGATTTGATGAACAGAAACTGGTTCAGCCCGGTAGAAGAATCAAAGTAAAATATTTAACAAAGAACCAATAAAGGGTTTTTTTTTTTTTTTTTTTTTTTTTTTTTAAGTTTGCACAATCTATGAAAGATTGCTAAAAAGTTCTCCGTTTAAATAGTGGACGAACTCATCTACTTGATGTTCAAATTTCTTCTAAAAGATACTCTTCTTTAATGCAGAGAAAAATATAAAAAAGAAATCATATGTCAAGTAAATCTTTGGGTGAGTAAAGTTATGTTTGATTCATACTTTTCAATATTTACTTGAAATAAATTCTACATATAGTGTAAGAAATATCATAATTTCACTACTTTTCAAACCAATTCTTTTGTGATGAGGAAGGATTAAAAGAAGAAAACAAATACTAATAAGAAAGGAAGGAAATTTTATACAAGGAAAATATAAACATACAAATTTATCATACAAATTAAACTTTATACACAGATAGAATGAACAAGTCATGAAAATGAAAAAATAAGAAAAAAATATAAATCAAAGTTTATGATTAAATTATGAAGACAAGAACATCAGAATCAAAAATTGTAATACCCTAGCCCAAATAATAATTAGGCTAGAGTAATATTAAAGCCCATCAATTTATTAAGACATTATTTAGCAAAACAAAAAGGGCTGAAGTATTAGATGAAAGAAAATTTACCTATCGAGAAACAAAAAGGAAATAGAGTTCTTCTTCCTCATCTTCCTTAGGATTAGAGAATATGAAAAATCAAGTTAGAGATTCACAATCAGAGGCTACAATCAAGTTAATCCCTTAAAGGTGAGTACATGCCCTCTTTTTATTTAAGAAGAAATATCAAGCTGATTGCTATTATTTGGAGTTGAAGTTTTGAGAGAAAAACCAAGAAAAATTATGAAATATTTCATTAATCTTCATGATCTATTTGGGTAAATTACTGGGCTTTGTTTATTTCATGATCTCAAGATTCATTGATGATTATTGAATGGAGTTTGAAGGCTGAAAGTAAGGATTTGAGTTTTTAAAAATTGAAGGAGAAATTCTGTTTTTGGATGAGATGTTGTGATCTGTAATAATGAATTAAAATAGAATTTTGTATTAATGGATAGATTATTGCTGTGATTATTATATATCATTGAAAAGCATGTTGAATCTAGTTTCTAATGAAACAAACAAAAGTCAAATCCGAGTTTTCTATGAAGAGTTGTCTAATTTTAACTTAAGGATATGCAGGCTGTAAGACAGCAGCATCAAGGTTTAATTACGAAATTCCTCTTAATTTGTATAAAAGGATTTACACATTAAGCCATATGTGTTTGAAAAGCTTATTGAATTTACTTTCCAATGAATAAGCAGAATTGAATTTGGAGTTTCCTATGAATAAATATATAATTTTTATTAAAAGGTATACAAGCTGTCTGGCAGTAGCATATGATGTGGATTTCAAAAATTGTTATAATTAATCTACAAGGAATTACGAGGTGTGCCATACATGGTTAGAAATTTTATCAAGTCTAGTTTCTAACACATTAAAGAGATCATAATTCCGATTTGGATATATTGAGATATGACTGTTTTAATGAAAAGAGGTCAGGCTGCCAGTATTAATTAGTTAAGTTAACCCTTGTGTAACTTAGTTGGTTTTTGTATAAATGGTCTTAAAAAGGGTTGATTAAATTCTGATCTATTGAAATGATCTTGGATAGGCCATTAATTATTTTGGGAGAAAAACTAAGTGGTGGAATCGAATGGAGGTAAGTAGAATCTCTCACACTTTACTTGTTTTTGAATCTATGTATATATGTATGTTTCTAAATGAATGAATATTTTATTTCCTTATTTTCAATGTATGAAAATAGGATCAAGCATATGATTATTTTGTGTTTCTCTATATAAATGATGGATCATACTTATGAATGAAATGAGAAAATGATTTATGTTTAAAGAATGATTTTGTGATGGCTACGTTTTTTCACATCCTTGGGAAGTGGGATCATCGACACCAGAACTAGTTCTACGGCCATGGCTAATGGATTATAATAGTTAGCATAGACATGATTATATGGCCCTACTAACGGGTTATAGTAGTTAGCGTAAGGCTCTGGCTAGCAGGTTATAATAGTTAGCAATGATCATGAGGATGAAATTGTCGATACGGTCAATGTCACAGGTTATAGCAGTGACCGTAGCTAATGATAAATGATTGATAATGATGATTTATGATAATGATGATTTACAATATTTTGAATGATTGATCCATGATTTGGTTTGATTATGATATTTGAATGATAGTATTTTTGCAATGATTTATAAAGTGATATATTTTGACATTGATTTATGAATTTATGAAATATTTGACAAAATGTTGATATGGAAATGTTTTGATATTATGATTTGATGAATATTTTGAATGATCTATATGATGTGTATGAAAACGATGCTTGATTTGGTAAGGTGTGTGAGCCTATACTTACGAGCTATGGTTTGCTCATTCCCTTTTACTTTTGCTTTACAGATGACTAAGTGATAAGTTTGGTTAGTCTTGTGTGAAGCTATAAGATGCAATGGGAAAGATTACTTAGTCGTCAGAGAATATGTTGGCTAATGAGATCTTAAGAGATAGTTTTGTATTTTATATGGTTTGTATTTGGATATATAAAGATGTATTATCAGTTGGATTAAATATATGAATTTTACTTGGTAGATTATTTTATTAAATCAGAAAGAATTTTAGAATGTATTAGAAAAAAGGCTTTGTATTACTTTGGGATTTTCTTCAAGGTAATACGACCGTATTATGTCTTGACCTCGGGGCGTGACAAAAGTGGTATCAGAGCATAAGTTGTGATCTTTGGAGAATTATTTTTAATAGTTAGATTATGATTTGTAGATTGTGATGATATTTTCTTTAAAAGCTTAAGTTATGTTTTTGAGAGATCTTCTAATAGTTTAGGTTATGATCTTTAAATTATGTGAGATATTAAAGAGCTTATAGTATGATTTCAAGGATTTTCCAAGAACTACGATTATGATATTTGAAGATTTTTAAGAAGTTAAATTATGATAAGTAGATTAATGGTGATTTTCTAAGAATATAGCTTATGACTTTTGGATTGAAAGAGATTCTATGAGTATGGTTATGATCTATATATTATGTGAAGATTTTTGAGAATTTAGATGATGACCTTTGGATAATGTGATAATTTTTCAAGGACATGTTTGATTCTTAAACTATATTCGTGAGTATGACTAAATGATTTGATAAATGTTTGGAGTAGTTAAATTTTTAATGAATTTTGAGGAATCAATGATTCAATGTTCTTGGTGTAATTATTTTGGTTGATATTTATATATTGCTTTTGGATCTTATAGTTAACAGAAAGTGTAAGTATTTTGATATAGTGCAATTTTATAAGTTGAAGAGATTTTCGATGCAACTTATAATGAGATATATTTTATGAGTTAAAGGATTATTCAAGAGAATGATTTGGTCATTGGATATCCTATGGGTTTGAGAAAAGACTTTTGACTGAATGAGATTTTGAAGTATTTGATAAGTGTAATGTGAATCCTTAATCATGGATTAAGAGTAGCATATGAGTGTATGTTGTTGGAATTAAAAGTATAGAATATTGGAGTTGGAATGAAATGATATGTTAAAATTTTGAAGTAATTATTTATGGATTATAGTGTTTGAAAATTTATTTTGATGGATTTGGTCAGAAATATTATAATTGTGGTAAATAGTTTTACATTCGTAAATGAGGATATTCATTTGATTTGATTCTACATTTTTATTGAGAAAGTATTTAAGATTTGATCATGCGAGTTGGACGTTTGTATAGTTAATTTGAAGTTTGATTATTAAATTCCTATTTGGGGTGTACTGATTTTGTTTTATAGCTAAAGTTATTAATTTGTGGTTATAGTTTCTAATTAAAGTATACTATTGGATTCTTTTGAATTTTATATTTAGGGAGAACATTGCCTATAATGGTACAAGGTTGTGCACTTGTGGTATAAGGCTGTGTACTTAGCAAGGAATTAAATCTGTGGATAAAAATTAAAATTGTGGTTATCCAAATGATTTAGTAAAGAAGTTGGTTTTAAAGATGCAATCAATTTACAGAAAAATATATATATATATATATATGTTTTGGTTAAGAATGAGTGTTTGAAATCTTACAAGTGCAAAAGATTGTTTGAATTTTACAAGGGCAAACGATTGGTTGAAATCTTATAAGTGATGATTTGTGTACTTAGTGATGTTGAGCATGTATTCGATTTTAGAGAAATTTGATAGAACTTTTGAAATAATGTGATACATTTGGTTATTGTTTATACTATACTTTTGGCACTAATTCAAGTATTTGGAGTTTTTATTGTTTAAATTCTAAAAGAGAATTTTACTTATGGATTATGATGCATAGGTTTTGACTATGACTTGGAGATGATAGCAATAAATTTGGTAAAAAGAAAATTTGAGACGTTGTGATGTTTGTGGGGATTATGGAGAATCAATGGTTATATGATAATTGGCATATTAGAAAGAACAATATTCAAAATTGAAGGCAACTTGGGTAACCAAAGATTTATGTTTGAATTTATATGGTATAAATTTATGGATATGATCTATTGCATTGATTTCATATGTATTTTAGTGGTTAATTGATAGAAAATTTTATGTTGTTGGTGGAAAAGAAAAGAAAATTAAAGTACTATGTGATATCTTTTTGGTGACAAAATGATTTGTTGATATTGTTATTCAAGGTTGTTATGGTTATGAACACATGGTGTGAAGCATATTACAAGGGATTTTGTGGACACATGTTTTTCTTGATACAAAACAATGTTATGAAAGTTAATTTGTTTGAATTTTATTAGAAAGAAATATCAGAGTGCACAGTGGAAGCCTGGTTCAATTTTAAGTTCTAAATTGTTGTGCTATTATTAGTTGAGAAAGTGATGAATCTTTAATAAATGAGGACTAATGGATTTTGGATAAGAATATTTTGTGTTCCCTTCATTTTTAAGGCTTTATTGTTGATTGACATTCTTTTAAGAAATGTTTATGTCATGACTTTAAGAGAAATATTTTATAACGATAGTCATAAGATAAACATTCAATGATTCATTATTTTAAGGTTTTGTATGGAAGTCGATCTAAGTCTTAGACTTATTGGCATAAGGACAAAGAAGAAAAACTTTTATTTCTTGAATTTATGAAACAAATGGCTGATAAATTTTGGTTGATTAAGTAATGGTTTAAAGTAAGCACAAAAATTATACCAAAATTTGGAGATATGATCTATTGCTTCAAGTGGTCAATCATTTATACTCATTACGAGGATTATAAAGTAAGAAAGGTTAAGTTTGCATTGTAAGACATTTGAAGTTCTTGGAAAAGTGAAAGAGGTTCAAAATAAAGAATATTGTCACCTCTGATGTTTAGTGTATATGATGAATCTATGTTAAGAGAATATCTTAGTAGAAGCTACGTGATTGGATATGAGTATTTAGAAATTCAAGATGATATGAGTTTTAACATATTGAAATATCTTTTTTTCGAATGGTTGATTAGAAAGAACAAGTTTTGAGGCAAGATGATTACTTTTTCAAAGTTCAATGAAACAATCATACGGTAAAAGATATGATTGCAAAACTAGAGAAATGAGATGCGGATGTAAATCAAGTTTTGAGGATGAAACTTCTTATAAGGAGGGGAGAATGTAATACCTTAGCCCAAATAATATTAGGCTAGACTAATACTAAAGCCCATCAGTTTATTAAGACATTATTTAGTAAAAAAAAAGGGCTGAAGTATTAGATGAAACAGAAAGGAAATAGAGTTCTTCTTCCTCATCTTCCTTAGGGTTAGAGAGTATGAAAAGTCAAGTTCTAGATTCACAATCAGAGGCTAAAATCAAGTTAATCCCTTAAAGGTGAGTACATGCCCTCTTTTTATTTAAGAAAAAATATCAAGTTGATTGCTATTATTTAGAGTTGAAGTTTTAAGGGAAAAACAAAGAAAAATTATGAAATCTTTCATTAATCTTCATGATCTATTTGGGTAAATTACTGGGCTTTGTTTATTTCATGTTCTTAAGATTCATTGATGATTATTGAATGGAGTTTGAAGGCTGAAAGTATGGATTTGAGTTTTTAAAAATTGAAGGAGAAATTTTATTTTTGGATGAGATGTTGTGATCTATAATAATTAATTAAAATAGAATTTTGTATTAATGGATAGATTATTGCTGTGATTATTATATATCATTGGAAAGCATGTTGAATCTAGTTTCTAATGAAGCAAACAAAAGTCAAATCTGAGTTTTTTATGAAGAGTTGTCTAATTTTAACTTAAGGATATGCAGGCTGTAAGATAGTAGCATCAGGGTTGAATTAAGAAATTCCTCTTAATTTGTATACAAGGATTTACAGATTAAGCCATATATGTTTGGAAAGCTTACTGAGTCTACTTTTACAATGAATAAGCGGAATTGAATTTGGAGTTTCCTGTGAATAAATATATAATTTTTATTAGAAGGTATACAGGCTGTCTGGCAGCAGCATATGACGTGGATTTCAAAAATTGTTATAATTAATCTACAAGGAATTACGAGGTGTGCCATATATGGTTAGAAAGTTTATCAAGTTAGTTTCTAATGCATTAAAGATATCATAATTCTGATTTGGATATATTGAGAAATGACTGTTTTAATGAAAAGAGGTCAGACTGCCAATATTAATTAGTTAAGTTAACCCTTGTGTAACTTAGTTGATGTTTGTATAAATGGTCTCAAAAAGGGTTGATTAAATTCTGATCTGTTGAAATGATCTTGGATAGGCCATTAATTATTTTGTGGGAAAAACTAAGTGGTGGAATCGAATGGAGGTAAGTAGAATCTCATACACTTTGCTTGTTTTTGAATCTATGTATATATGTATGTTTCTAAATGAATGAATATTTTATTTCCTTATTTTCAATGTATGAAAATAGGATCAAGCATATGATTATTTTTTATTTCTCTATATAAATGAAGGATCATACTTATGAGTGAAATGAGAAAATGATTTATGTTTAAAGAATGATTTTGTGATGGCTACGTTTTTTTTCATCCTTGGGAAGTGGGATCATCGACACCAGAACTAGTTCTACGACCCTGGCTAACGGGTTGTAGTACTTAGCATAGACATGATCATACAACCCTGCTAACGGGTTATAGTAGTTAATGTAAGGTCCTGGCTAGTGGGTTATAATAGTTAGCAATGATCATAAGGATGAAATTGTCGATACGGCCAATGTCACGGGTTACAGCAGTGACCGTAGCTAATGATAAACGATTTATAATGATAATTTATGATAATGATGATTTACGATATTTTGAATGATTGATCCATGATTTGGTTTGATTACGATATTTGAATGATAGTATATTTTGCAATGATTTATAAAGTGATATATTTTGACATTGATTTATGAATTTATGAAATATTTGACAAAATGTTGAAATGGAAATGTTTTGACATTATGATTTGATGAATATTTTGAATGATCTATATGATGTGTATGAAAACAATGCTTGATTTGGTAAGGTGTGTGAGGCTATACTTACTGAGCTGTGGTTTGCTCATTCCTTTTTACTTTTTCTTTACAGATGACTAAGTGTTAAGTTTGGTTAGTCTTGTGTGAAACTAGAAGATGAAATGGGAAAGATTACTTAGTCGTCGGAGAATGTGTTGGCCAATGAGATCTTAAGAGATAGTTTTGTATTTTATATGGTTTGTATTTGGATATATAAAGATGTATTATTAGTTGGATTAAAGATATGGATTTTACTTCGTAGATTGTTTTATTAAATCAAAAAAAATTTTAGAATGTATTAAAAAAAAGGCTTCGTATTACTTTGGAATTTTCTTCAAGGTAATACGGTCGTGTTACGTTTTGACCTCGGGGCTTGACAAAAATGGATTGTGATTTAACTTCAGCATTAGGGCCATCAATCTTCTTCCCCATTATATGTATCTAGCAAAATAGAAAACTACATAAGATTGGTAATACACTAATATTTTACTATGTTATAAACACCGAAAAAATGAAAAAAAAAAAAGAGGATGAAACTAGATTTACAATTCTATACCAATACTAATAATAAAAAAGAAGACTCGCATTATGCTTTTAAATTCACTTTTTCAAAGCGCCTGTATCCATTGGTCATTATAGTAATCCCAGAGGTTGAGGAAGGGTTGAAGGAATTCTTTGCATGGGGATTGTCCCACTCCAATGATTCCCACCATTAGTTTGAATGCAAGCGGATTTCCTCAAGAGAAGGAAGATATTAAAGCCTCAAGAGAATGCAAGCAGATTCCCACCATTAATATTATTGGGAAATCAAGATGCATACACAGCACTTAGACACAAAATAGTAAGCTCAAAGCTAAAATAAAAACACACAAATATATTTGTTTCAACCCAACTCAAAATGGCCTATTCCAAATTCAATCTACTATCAAATAAATCTTTACAATTATAAGACTTTTAGAATGAGAAAAGTCACCAAAAACTCCTTACTCAAAACTTAACCCAAAAACCCAATTACACCATTTTAATAGCCTACTTACTTAGCTATTCTCTTGGTGTTTAACTATTTGAGATTACTAAACTAAAAATAAAGCATCTTATTTATAAGGGTGAAACACCTTATAACTTTATTAAACCCCCGATGTGAGATGTAAGACAAACTCAAACTCTTATAACTTCACTTGACTTTTGATGTGGGATTATGAGAATCAAGGCAAACCCCAACAAATCCTCCATTGACTTGAATCTCCCAACACTTCAACAATCTCTACAAAATAGACATGCTTGCTTTTTTTCTTTTTTTTTTTGTCACAAAAATTCCAGCAACTGAACCTTCATCAAGCATGTATAAGTGATTTTTGACCTTATTCCCTTATGGAATCACACTACAATTCTTGTACACTTTCAACCAGTCATTACTATCATCGTAAGCATACTCCCAATAAGCTAACTCACCCAAAGCAATTAAATTGTAGCTACAACTTAGTGCATACCTAGCATGACAAAGTGTCCTAATAACACCATTATGAAATCTAAGGTGAACAGCCTCAATGCCTTGAATTTGCACATTTTCATTGTTAGCAACCACAATATCCCCATACTTCTCATTCTTTTCCAACTCCACAAAGCAACTCTTATCATTACAGATATGAATTGTAATAGCTGAATCTAAAACCCAACCTTTATCACCTTTCAAAATCTAAGTCTCATCCATACAAGTTGTCAAAACAATACATCATCATCATCAGACATAACAATAGCAATATCATTTTTTCCTTCATCTGAGATTTTTTTGTCATTTGCCCTTTTGAAAGCAAGCATATCGCTTCTCAACTTCTTGCAACTCATTTGGATTTGTCCCTTTTCACTATAATAATAATATTTTATGTCATTGTAATCTCTATCTCTTGACTTGGATCTCTTTCTTGATCTATTAATCCTTTTTTGAGTCTTCCTTTAATCAAAACCCTCTATAGCTAGTGTACTCTTTCCAGGTTATGAGTTCTATGTTCCCATAAATCTTTTGTTCTTATGCAACAAAGTAATAATATCATCCAACTTCAAAGTAGAGCTACCCGCTAACAAAGTCTAAACCATAGGTCTATAAGACTTGGGCAAAGATGACAACAAAATTAAAGCTTTCTCTTCATCTTTTAACTTATCAACAAAAATCGTTAGCAATTGAGAAACTAACCTATTAAACTCATTCAAGTGATTATGAAGACTCGTACTTTCTTCTATCTTCAGAGAATATAGATCTATATTCAAATATAATCTATTAGTCAATGACTTCATGCATAAATATCCTCAAGCTTATTCCACAAACTCTTCAAAGTACTCTTAGTTAACACACTGTACTTTACCATTAGGATTAGCACAAATCTAATAGTACTAACAAATTTTTTTTTTAATTCTATTCCAATTGCTGTTAGACATTTTCTCAAGCTTACTACTCTTTAATGCCTGAACCAACTCTTGTTGTACTAACAAATCTTGATCGTACTTTGTCATAACATAAAATTACTTTATCATCAAATAATAGAATCTCAAACTTGGGCATAGGCATATTAGACATACCTTCTTCAGACATCTTGAAATACTGGCTTCATGATCTCTTAGGCCTACCTCTTTTTTCCATGAACCTCGCTCTGATATCACTTATTAGAAAATCAACACGCATACGCAGCACCTACACACAAAATTGCAAGCTCAAAGTTAAAGTAAGAACACACAAATATATTTGTTTTGGCAAACCCCAACAAATATATCATATAATCGTACTTGCTAACATTACTCATTAGTTTGTGTTACTTAATGGGGTTAAATCTCTATTCTTGGTTTAAAATTTTGGTTATTTTTATATTTGCTTGCAACTTATTTTTCAAATCTCTTGTTTAGGTGGAATTAATTTCTTTTTGTTTAGAGTTAGTTGCTTATGAGTTTTATCATATATCAGTTTGATTTTATGTAACTTTTGTAACATCTTGGGTATCGTCAAATTTGGGTTAAGTTTCAATATTTTATTTTGTTGGTAGATTTCCATGTTAATTGGATGATTTGATTTCCTATAATTAGTTTGACTTATTGTTAACTTTTTAAAGTTTATGGATTTTTTTGTTTTCTAAAGTTATATATAATTAATTTCTTTATATTGTTAGAGTAAAAAATAAAGGATTTTTATTTATGATGTATAAATATTGAAATTAACTTCAATTGTAATAATAGAAATAATTATTTTTTTGACCAAAATTAATTATTTTAATTTTCAAACATATTTAAGGGAAATAATAGTAAAGAAAAGAGATTGAAAGATAATATAAAGTTATTAAATTTTAACAAATTAGTAGTTTATGTTACATTTATTATTTTTAATTACATTAATATTTTTTGAAATTAAAATTATGCTCAATTTAACTTTAGACCATTTTGGGTAAGTAGTTAGGGTCATTCGAGTTTGTGGGTTCAAATAATTTTGGGTTCGAATTAATTTGGAGATCCAGATTCGAGTTAATTCAAATTTAAATCAATTTTGATTTGGGTCAAGGGGTTCAAACAAGAGATGTTTTATCAATAAGAAATTGGACAACATGAAAGACCTTTTTTCTTTTCAGAAACAATCGAGGCCAGGAAATTTTACGAATAATATAGAAAATCAACTTTAAAATCAGCATATCAATCCTTCTCAAATCAATTATTTGACGATAAATTAATGACTTCCCAAGTTGCAAATTAATTGATCCAACTAAAAATTAAAAGTTAAGAAATCCATAAGCGCATTTATCAGCAGATCTAATATGTAAGGGGAAAACAAGCATGTGACAAAGATGAAGTAAAACATGTTTAGATTTCCAAGGAAAACACATAGCTGGCTTAAATTTCTTGTGTTTAATTTTTGAATGATCGGGAAGCCCATACCATTTTGCTAATGCTTTGTCAAGGACGAATTTTTATGTCCAAAGATTTTGTGAAAATTCAGAGAATTAGGACTATCAGAAATGAATCAATCAAAATATATAAATTCAACATAGAACGAAACATGTAAATTAATGTGATGTAGCAAGGTTGTTGTTGTAGATTTGATTCTAAGAGAAAAAGGAAAAGTTTGATTTTTAATCAAAGTGTGAAGTCTAAAACTATTAAAAGTAATCGATTAAAATACTCTTAATAAAATTTTAATTTTTGAAGTATTAAAAGTGAGTGATTAAAATACATTTAATAAAAATTTTAATAAATTTTAATTTAAATGATCTTTATTATTTATTTTTTTATTATTAAATTCTGATTTATTAACTTTTTAATAACTTTTAATTTAAATGATTTTTTGTTATTACTTTTTTATTATTATTAACTTTTTCATATAAAATAAAAATATTGATTAATTATAATTGATATCTCATTTTTTACTTGCTTAATTAATTTGCCATCATTTAACAATATTTCTCTCATGTTTTTGTTGTTTCCTTCTTCATTGCTATAAATAATTAATGGGTAGGTGAAGACCAACTCAAACTTTAATTTGGTAAAAAAACTTGATTTGAAATCAAAATGTAAAATTTTAGTTATGCTTTTAGTTTGATTTTAATAAGGAAAAAAAAAGAAAAAAAAAACTAAAACAGTATAAACATCAATGCGTTATCAAACTTGGCAGTATTTTATTTTTTATAATTCCATTATAATTCATTATTGTGTTTTAGAAGTACTTGAATATGCATTTGTATTTTATTTATTATTATTATTTTAATAATTTTGTTGTCATTTTCATTTTATATTAAATTTATTAGAATTAAAAAAAAAAGTGTATCCCACAATTAAAATAGAAGTTTGATGAAAAATTTTCCTGTAAACAAATACTCTTTTTCTTTTTATAAAATTTTTTTTATATATAGTTAAATTTATTTAATTTAAGCTAAAAAAAATTAGCTAAATTCTTTACTAAATTATATCACTAAATCTTAAGAGATATACATATATATATATATATATCTAACATATATGTAGTATAAGACTTTTCAGTCTTATGGTGATATGCTTCTAACTAATATAGACTATTGGGATCAAAGCCAATTAATAATATTAACAATGAATTTATTATTACTTTCAATGAAGGTAAATATAATTATTTCCTAATATTTAAAAGTGTTAACTCTAAATGTATTAAAATGATTGACTAAAATACATTTAGTAACTTTTTTTTTATAAATTTTAATTTAAATGAATTTTCTTTTTTATTATTAGATTCCTTTTATAACTAGACTAAAAAATACTAAAAGTGATTTTTTCCATCAACTAAAAGTGACTAACTAAAATACTCTTAATAAAATTTTAATTCCAAAAATATTAAAAATAATTAATTAAAATACTATTAGTAAATTTTTTTTTATAAATTTTAATTTAAATGAAAATTTTAAATCAAACTTATATTAATATACAAAATATGGTTTCACATCAAATAAAAATACAAATAGAATTGGATCAAAGCTTGTGAGTGTGTACAGTAATAAGACAATTGTATGGAGTTTGTTAATAATTGCACATGTAGTTTGTGTTGATAAATAAATTCATTAAATTGATTTGTTAACTATATTGTTAATGATTTTATTGTTTGTATATTTTATGAGTTGATCATTTGATCAAATTTTTTGTACAAATCATTTTATCATTGATAACATAATTAAATCCTTTTAGCCACAAATCTTTTGTGACTATCTCTCTAGCGCCATGACTCCCACCTCATTCACTACTGCACTAGTCTCCCCTGCACCTCGTTGCTTATAGCCCCTCACCAGAGCACTCTTACAGCCATTTACCGGAGTATACTGGCATCCTACATGTAGCTAGAGGTATTGAAGCAGATCAATGTCCTTCTCTCTCTAGTAACCTCCACTTCCATTTTCTCTTCCTCCTGCAGTAGAGTTACCAGTGCCATTTTACATCTACTATAGTCTCTTTCTCTTCCAAAATCACATTCCTAGTCTAACATCCACCAAGTGTTTGACAAAATTCCTCTTTCACCTCTTAACACCCTACTTGCTCAAGCCTTTGCTTTCACAAGCCTTTACCCACACTTTAATCCTTGTATGTCTAAAACTCTGTGCACCACTTTCTTGCTTGTTCCAACCATTTGTACGCACAAGGCCTCTATATTAGCCCTCAAGCTTAGAGGTTTTTGTTAATGCAAAGGGAATAAAATTTTCATCAGGACAATGAATCCAAGTCTAGAGGGGTTGTTCTTGTGTAAACATAGGTTTATCTGGAGATGCTATCTAAGGGGGAAATATGGAGAGTTTTTGTGTAGCATTTTGTAAGCCAGAGAGATTAGCAACATCAGCAATCTAATGCAAATTTCTAGGTGAAGGTATTTCAGTGCTTTTTCATTTTACTAACTTCCCTAATCTATGGTATAGTACTTATTTTTGGGAATTGTTCAAGTGGTATTGTGATATTGTCAATGTATACCTTCCTACTAAAAGAAATGTTTGAGGTCAAATATATGGGTTTGTTAGTTTCAAGAATGTTAAGGATGTTGAATATTTACTTGTAGCTTTGAATGGTATTTGGATTGGTACTTATAAACTTAGATTTTTCAAAGCTAAAAGAATATCCGGTGTTACTGACCAAGTTCAACATGCAAGGACTGTTAAGGTTAGTGAACCTAGTAGTAGGCCTAAGGTCCCTTTTAACAATTGAAAATTTTATGTGAAGGTGGTCAAAGATATGTGGTAAAAAAATGTAGATGACTCTTAAGCTACAAAAAAAGCTTGTCATAACCTAAAATAAAGAAAATTAATGATTCTTGCATGGTTGGTGGGGATAAGATTACTAAGAATTCAATTTTTGCTTCTTATGCTGTTGCATATAATCATATTCAAGTCTCTTTAGATAATGGGTCTTTGGTTATCAAAATCAATCTAGATGAGATACTAAAAGCTTATGTCTTAGAGAATTCAAAGGGGATTATGAAGAACAGTGAAAATAAGTTGTCATTTGAGAATCTTTCAGTAGAGGTGGCTAACCATGTACTATTCAAGGAGTTAAAGGATGAACCAGTATATGCTTGCATTCGATGACAAGCATTCTTTAGGTGGTGTGGGTCTTTAGATATTCCTACTATTGATCTAATGCAAGAAAATAATTGGAGCCTTAATACTATGGTGAATAGTGAAGGAAAACTTATCGTTAGTAAATCTATTGAAAAAAGCTATGATGATTTTGATGTGGTTCCAAATTCTTATATAGTAGTGGGAGAGCCTAACAACATTAGTGGTGGTCTAGAAATGGTTGTATATGGTAACAATGAAGAAGTAATCTAGGATAGGAAGCTATTAGTAAATTAACTAAGCTTAAATTTTATGAATTTAATAAAAAAAGTTAAAAAAGAGAAATATGAGGAATCTATCCAAAATGATAAGAGTAGTTTAGAAAAAAGAATATATGGAGTATGGTAGTAATTGTGAAGATATTGTAGACCATTTTGATTACTTAGGTAGGAAGAATTTGAAAAGTCACAAAGTCAAGAAAAAGAAATGAAAAAACTATAAATGGAATAAGAAGAAGGTTTCAAAGGTTCCATTGTCTATTCCTGATCCCCCTGTGATCCTTGAGAAAGATAATAGCATCTTAAATAATAATCTTTGATGCATAAATTCGTTGTATAGAGAAAAGGCTATCAAAACTTGGGAGCTTAGGAAATGTCTTGGGTTGTCATTTAATGGTGATGAAGAAATTATTATTGAGAAGCTAATGGAATTGGAATGGAGGGAGTTAGATGATAATGCTAGTAGCTAGTGTTCAATAGTTGTCACATAGTGGCTTTGTGTCTTATAATAGTGTGGTTGATTATTCATCAACTAGATATTGCTTGCTATCTATCTTTTAATCCATAAGTATATCTTTTTTCTTGCTTTCTATGATTAGCTTTTTATTTTTTCCTCCAAAACTCAAGTGTAATGGGTTTTTTCTTAGTTTGTCATATTTTGGATTTTTGTTTTTGTATCTTGATTGCCCTTGGCTTTTCTTGAAAGTTTGTAAGGTGCTTTTCTTTGATTTACATCTAGGTGATCTTTGACACTCATATGGGTTCGTAGTGGTACTAGGGATTATGTTTTTGCTACTCTTGATTAGCTTTGTAACCTTATGGTTACTTTAATAAATTTTGACTTACAAAAAAAATCATTTTAGCCACTTGAAATAATTTTTTAATACATATCATTCTTATACCATTCTTATATGATTCAGGAGTTAATATAGTTACAAGTAACTTAGGACCAAACTACTATAAGAATTGTTCACCTTGAGTATTTTCTGTCTCAACATGATTTAATCTTTCTCAATTGTACTAAATTCCTTGATTTTGTTTGTTATCTAGGTGGTTAAAAGCCCTAAAGTGAATTATTCTAAGTAAAGAATTATCAAGTGAAGTAAGATTAATTGTTTTTAGTGAATTTTTTCAAGGTGTGAAAAAATTCATTAGATCCATTTTTTAAATGTATTTATGGTAATGTTACATGTTTTTTTGCCAACACTAACGTTACATTCATTCATGAAATTTTATGTTATTAATACTGAAAATGAAATCATTATAAATCATATGGGTGTTAATAACAAGTTTGTTATTTTGAGTATTGGAATTTCCTTAAGAAAAAAACATGACAGGTACTAAGGTTAAGAATTTATTTTATTTCATTTTAAATTCTAAATTTATGTATTTTAATATTTTTATATATAAAAAATTTTTAAATAAAAAAAATTTTAAGTTTTTAATTGGTAGAATGTACATTCAATGGAAGCACTAATGAAAGATTATGCTAAGCAAAAAATAAATGAAAGATTGACTGGTTATGCATAACTCTATCTTCTCCATATGACAAACAAGGTTAGTGTTATATGATGTTTCAATGAAGAATATACAAATGTATTGATTTTAAATTTTTTAGGATAAATATGAAACTCTTTTATTATAGGAGAAACATTATATACTCCTTTATTTTCTCCATTATATTAGTTGAATAATGTTCATTGTTGTATCAAAAGTTTTAAGGTTATTGTATTAGGTAATATTAAATTCATTAAATTAATTATCATTATTACATTTATTATAAAAATATTAGGCTAAAAAAAACACCCTTCAATTTTACCACTTAGATCAGCCTTTTATGATCTTATTGTACCCAAATAAACCCTTAACCTTTAATTTGAATAAACCTATAAGCTTTAAATTGTACTCAAATAAGTTCTTAATCTTTAATTTGTTCCGAAATTAGTCTTTCACATAAATCAATTGTTTGTTTGAAATAAGAGTTTATTTGAATAAAAATAAACAAACAAATAAACTCTTATTTGAATGCAATAAAAGTATAAGAGTTTACTTAAAAAAGTGAAATAGTTCAAGAACTTTTTAATATTTTTGCCAAAATATTATTATAAATTATAATTTAACTAAACTTAAAAGTGACTTAAGGGTATTTATTAGCAAAATTCATTTGATAAATCTTTATTTGATTATTTATTTAGTACTTCAATAATTTTGAATTTTCACTTTACATAGTTACAAGTAGGGTTTTAAACTTAAGATCAGGGATCAATTAGGTCGAGTCAAGTTTTATTATCTACTTCTATTCAAAGTATACTTAATTATTCACTTATGCATATGAGTAAATTTGACTCAATAATTGGTACATGCTTTTTTTTGTTTACAAAGCTAGATTCAACTCATCCTAAATCAAAATAAACAATAAGTGTACTCAATTATTTATAATTGAAATTTCACTTTAGAAATGTTCTTAAAAATTAATTAACTAATTCTACCACAAAGACAATAAAAATGGGACACTAAAGATAAAGGAAAAAAAGCTTAAATAAGAAACTTTTAAATTGTTATGGAAAATGAATAAGAAATATTATATTCTGATTGGGTTACTATTTCAATTCAAATTTTGGTTAAGTTAAATCATTCTGGGTTTTAAATAACTACTAATTGTTGATATTTTAAAATAAATTGAAATCGAGTTAATTTAGTTTATTTTTATAATTTAGTGTATTATATTAATTTTTAATTAAATTAAATTTTAAAATAAGCAAAAAATTTATAAATACTCAATTTGAATTTTATACTGTTTCAAGTTTGAGTTGATTAATCATATTATTTTTAGCTATACTTTTATGACATTGATAATAAACTTTAAAATAAAATAAGAATACAACATGATGACAATTTTAAGTGCAAAAGATATAGAGATACTAATGATAATTCTAGAAGAAAATCCTTATGTCTAAGTCTTGTAGAGATTAAAGAATACATTTTCTTTTAAGGATATTAAAATTTGTATTATTGGGATGTTAATTTAGATTAACAAGTTTATAATCATTTGTTGATAAAATTGTTGCTATATGGGCTAAGGGATATCATAGTTATACTCATTCAGGAAAACAACAAACTTAAATAATATTTGGGTTGTTATGACCCCTTGCAATATTCTATGCGATTTTCAAATGGAGAAGTTGGTTGGCATCAAAATATCAAGAAAATCATTTTGAATGATGGTAATAAGGATAAAGTAATAATTAGAAATATACCATATTTTTGTTTAGTAGACATTTTTTGAAGGAAAATGTGAAAATAATTATTGTGAACTTAATATTTTTTAAAAATGTTCATTTATTTTTATAAATTTTATTTAGTAAATTTTTTCTTATTACTTTTATCATATATATAACAAAAAATTTTGCCTAAAATTATATATTTAAAAATATAAACATAAGGCAAAGTTTATTAATTTCATTGTTGGCAAAATACTTCAAATTTTTCAATATTTTATATGCAATTGTTCTTTCAGTAACAAGGATGAAAATATATATACTAATCATTCAATCAAATCATCATAAAACTCATTTTAATATACACAATTTTACTGTGAACTAAAAATTTTGAATAATATCTTAGAAATATTAACTTAATATATATTGTATATATTTACTTAATTCAGTTTTGATACCTATAATAGCATAATAAGTTATGATTTCAACTTCTAATTATGTATTAAACTACATATAGCAAATTAAAAGCATTTATTCATCGCTTCAAGTTATCTACACTAAAACTTTTTCTTACTTTCTTTTTCTACTTTACAAATTATATCATCTAGCATATATTATGGTTACTTTCCTTCTAGATATATGTGAATAAACAATTATATAATATTATATAATTGGTAACTTATTAATTAATTATTAAAAACTTAAAAGTAATTAATATAACTTAGTAGAAATCATCGATAACTTAATAATTAATTAGTAATAACTTAACAGTAAATCATGGATAACTTAGTAGTAAATTAATGATAACTTAATAATAAATTAATGATAATTTAGTAGTCAATAATTCATAACTTAGTAATAAATCAATAATAACATGTAGTAATTGTATAATAATTTAGTAGTAAATTAATTACAATATAGTTATAAATGCATAACAACATAATAGTAAATCAATGATAACTTATTAAAAATAAGTAAAAATTTAGTAGTTAATCATTGATAACTTAATAATAAATGAATAATAATTTAATAGTAAATTAGTGATAGTTTGATCATAAATTAGTTTTGCTTGAATAGTAATTAATTGATAATAGTAAATCATAAATAATTTAGTGGTAAATAAGTAATAACTTAGTAGTAAATAATGGTAAATAAGTAATAACTTAGTAGTAAATAATTAAAAATTTAGTAGTTGATCACTGAAAATTTAAAAGTAATAACTTAGTAGTAAATAATTAAAAATTTAGTAGTTGATCATTGAAAATTTAAAAGTAAATCAATAACTAATATTTAATAAGTGATGACCGAATAGTAACATAGGGATAATTTAGTAGTAAATTGATAATAATTTTATAGTAAATAATAAAAAAATTTAGTTGTAAATCAATGATAACATAGTAGTAAATACGTATAAATAATAGTAAATTATTGATAATTTAGTAAATAGATATAATATAATAGTAAATTATTTACTTAATATTAAATCACAAATAACTTAGTAGTAAATTAGTAATAATTTAGCTGTAAATCAATGAAAATTTAGTAGTAAATTACTTAATCAATGATAACTTTATAATAAATAATCGATAAATTAGTAGTAAATAAGTTATAACTTTATAATAAACCATTAATAATTTAGTAGTAAATCATTAACAATTTAATAATAAATCATTTATAATTTAATGATAAATCATTCATAAACTAGCTGTGAATCATGGATAATTTATTAGTAAATCATTGATAACTTAATAGTAAATCACTATAATATCGTAGTAAATCAATGATAACTTAATTATCAATCACCTATATCTTTTTTATACTTGAAGTTGCCAAGAATTGAATCTTGGCTACTTGCAAAATCAAACCTAGAACTTTCATCTTGAAAGCCAAGTTAAATATACTATAAACCTATTTAATAAAAAAATTTAGCAAAAAAATTCTAAATTTGAATGAAATAATAATATTATTATATAAAAAAATTATATCATATATTTAGTGGACTTTTTTAACTTTATATTTTATAATTGTAAATACATAATAATATATTAATAATCAAGGATAGCCTAATAAAAAATAAGTGATAACTTAGTAGTTAATCATTGATAACTTAGTAATAAATAAATGATTACTTAATAATAAATTAATTTCAGTTTAATAGTAATTAATTGATAAATTTAGTAATAAATCTTGAATAATTTAATAATAAATGAGTAATAATTTAGTAGTTAATCATTAAAAACTTAAAAATAAATCAATATAACTTAGCAGTAAATTATCGATAATATAATAATTAATTAGTAATGACTTAATAGTAAACCATAGATAACTTAATATAAATCAATGATAAATTGGTATTGAATTATGGATAATTTGATATAAATTTGTACTAATTTTATAGTAAATAATAAAAAACTAAGTAGTAAATAAATAATAACATAGTAGTAAATGCATAAAAATATATTAGTAAATCATTGATAATTTAGCAGTAAATTATGGATAAGTAGTAGTATTAGTCACTAATATTTTAGTTGCAAATCAGTAAAAATTTAATAATAAATTAGTTAATCATTGATAAACTTGAAGCAAATTATTTATAAATTAGTAGTAAATAAGTTATAACTTTCTAATAAACTAGGTTTTTTACACTTGTGCTTTACATGGTTAATTTCATAATTAGATAGTATTAGCATTTATAAAATTTGGTAATTATATGATTTTATATTGTATCGTCAATATCATATTTATTTCTTTTTTTCAATATTATACCTAAATTTTAAATATAAATATGAGAATCCCAATAATAAAGGTGGATTAAATTGTTCTTTTTACCCTAACAATTTGAACATAAATGCTGGTTTCATTGTCTTTTCAGTTATTTGATGATGAAAAACTATTGTTTGTATCACAAATTTATTATATTTAAAATTTATTATTTGATAAATGATGTATTTTATTTATTTAAAAAGAGGAGAATATCTTGTTACTATTACAAATAGTACAAACTATATATTGACAAATTCAAATGCAAAATTAAGTATAGAAAATATTAGGGAAAATCTCATGTGCTTACACGCTATACTATTAATCTAAGTAATAAGATGCATTATAAATTCTTACCACCTATAATTGCACTAAAATTTATATTTTTTAAGAGACTTATTTTTGAAAAGTTGAATACAAGAAAATTCACACTTACTAATCATATTGCATTTAAATTCATTTATAAAAATATTGTTAGGACATAAATTCTTTATAATTGGCTTATACTAATTATATTTAAGTGGTTTTGCCATATTAAGGTTTAATTTAAATATTATTTGTGAAGCTTTTAATCAAATTGCATCTTATACATAAAACAAAAATACACATATATAAAGAAAATAATAGGTTCTTTCAGTTTTAATATAATTGCATCTTAAAATTTATTCAAAAGAAAAATTCACTACCTCTTGCATAAAAATTGACCTTATGAATCACCTGAATGAATTTGTAATTCTATTGCTAAAAAAGGACATGTTACTAAATAATTAGTTTAAAAACTTAGACAAAATATTTTCTATTTTTAATTAAAAAAGTATGAGAGTCAATTTTTTTAAATTCAGTAAAAGGTTTTAAAATGAAAAAATAAATAATACAAAGAGCCTTTATCATCATTTGAAAATAAAAGAATCAAATAAAAATGATTGAATTTGATTATCCAATAAAAAATAAAAATAAATGTAAAACAATATAATTCTTCTTATAATTTTATGAATTATTTGATGATAAATTTAAAATATATAAAAATTTTAATTAAAACTTTGTTACCATACGTTACAACTTTTTTAAATATTTTAACTTTGTATAAAAATTCAAGTGAACTTGTTCCACAAAATAAAATTTTTAAAATTTTACGAGACAAACAAATTATTTATACTTTTAAAATAACACCTTTTAATTAATGAATATGTCAATAAATATATTAATTAATGATCATAAAATTAATTATATAATATTTATAATAAATTTTAATAATTAATTGTGATAATTGGTTTTGTTGGGCTTTCTTTACCTTTTGTTTTCTTCAATTTAAAAGCAATATTTATGTATTAATTGTGTTTTCTTGGCTTTCTTTGCCTTTTTATTTTTTTATTTTAAAAATAATATTTATTAATTAATTGTGTATCTTTGGCTTTCTTTACCTTTTCTTTTTCTTCGATTTTAAAAAGAAAATTTATTAATAAATTATGTATTTTTTGCTTTCTTTTTCTTTTCAATTTCTTTAGTTTTAAAAATAATATTTATCGATTAATTATGATCATTGGTTGTGTTTTTTGGGTTTTATTATCTTTTGGTTTTTACAATATTGAAGATAATCATTTATTTAAAATTAAATTAATTGTAACAATTGATCTTGTTTTTTGGACTTTATTTGCTTTTTGATTTTTTTCAATTTTAATAAAAATAATATATATATATTGATTATTGTGATAATTAATTGCATTTTTTTATCTTTTGGTTTTCTCAATTTTAAAAAGATATATTAAATTGATTATATATTACTTTCTTTGCCTTTTTACTTTACCTTTTCATTTTTTTAATAATATTTACCTATTAACTGTAGTAATTTATTGTTTATTGTTTTGTTTCTTACCTTCTCTTTTTTTTTTTCAACTTTCAAAATTATATTTATCTATTAATCATGATAATTGATTTTTTTGGGCTTTTTTTGTCTTTTAGATTTTTAAAATTTTAAATATAATATTCACTTTTCAAAATTGGATTAACTATATTGAATGTGTTTTTTGGATTTTATTTCCCTTTTAATATTTTTTGATTAAATTAAAATAATTGTGATAATTTTTTTTTGCTTTTCTTACATTTTGATTTTTCATTATTTTAAAGAGATACATATTATATTATGTTAATTGTATATTGCTTTTTGCCTTTTGGCATTCAAAATGCTTAAAAATATATAATCTTGTATGCATGTATGTTTTTATGTATGTATGTATTTATGTATGTACATATATATATTAAATTCTTTATTTATTTAATGAGATTTTCAAATAATTTGCATTAATATATATTTAATAAATTTCATAATTGGAACAAAAAAATGCATAAACTTGCTAACGGATAGAGATAAATATTTACAATAGTAGTCTTACAAATATAAATTGCATTATAATAATTTATTTAATATATGATATTTAAAATTTTGTAGTGATATATTTAATTCTTAATTTTTAATAATATATTAAAAAATGACCTTGTAACATATGGGTTAAATTAATCCACTTGAGTAATGAGAAGCACTTACAATGTTAGAATATAATTAAAAGTATTATTCTAAATGATATATATTTTATTTGCTATAAACAAAATTTTGTTTAAGAAATTTTAGTGGATGTTGAAAATTGTCAATATTGCAATTTAACTTGAAGATTGATCAATTTCTATAAGAATGGAGTACAAGCAAATTTAAAAGAAAAATATAAGATAAGAAACTATACATAAATAATGTGAAAAGATAAGAAATTCATTATTCAATATTGATTACTAAATTTATTGATCTTTCAAGAGAAGAAACAATCCCTTTAATGAATGTATCAATCTCATAAGAAAGAAGAAGTTAGCCCCTAAGAGGTAAAAAGATTACTTAAAATACTTTTTATTCAGTGTTTTATTTAACTCTAAATAAAACTATCATATTTAAGTGATGAAATTTGTGAATTTGGCATTAATTCTCTAGTGTTCATTTGACTTCAAATTTATTTAAAAGGAAAAGTTTCAACTTTTCTTTTTAGCTATACTTGTGCCTTTTGTAAATGAAAATTTAGATGACAATTTATAATTCAAACTTGAGCTTTAAGTCATGGATGTGGAGGAAAAAATGTAAAAAAAAAAAAGGTATCTTTTTGCTAATTAATAAAATGATCAATTGCCCAGGAATGTAAAATCTTAGACTTGATCTGAGAGCTGCTAATCAATGCCATAGTTAAAAAGAATTATTTTCATTGACAAATTCAATACATTCTTTTAATAAAAATTAAATTATGCAAAAATATAAAAAATTAATAAATTTAAGTCCAGATTTCAATTGTGGGTTTTATGGATTAGCATTAAATCCAAAACAATTTATCCAAATTCACATATATTTATAATATTAATATTTTTATGTCTCTTCCATAGTTAATTTCATTTCAGCATCGACTATATTGGTTGGTACACTTTAGTTATACTAAAATACGATATATCTAAGGATAATTTTTTTTACCGAATTTGGTACCAGGTGATATCAGTTGTTTTCATTAGTTATGGTCGATTTTGGTGAATTTTAGTGGATTAGCATATTCCGACTGGTACATAAATGTGAAACATATTTTGTAATTTTTAACTTGTCTTTTATTGTTTAACTATTTTTATCCTAAATAAAATAAAATTAATTGACAAAATAATGAAAAGCATAAACCCAAGATCATTGTGTGAAAATTAGAACACCATACACATATCAAAGAGATTAGGCATACATGTTTGAGTAGTTATTGTGAAATTGTAGAAGCGAAATGATCTTGAAGTGGCTATGATCTTCCTCTTCACTCTTTTCTTTCTCGTAATAGTTTCTTAATGGGTAGTTATCAAATGTTGAGAAGTAAAGAAGGGACCTTAGCCTATTATTTAAATAACCTTAGTAATCTCCTCATTAAAGGTTTACCGAGCCAAAGGCCTACATAACCACTATACCATACCAACTTGGTAAAATGTGCAAAAGCCCACACTTAGGTGATCATATAAAATTAATTGGGCTCTCATGCTTGTCTCGTATTATGACTAAATCCATCAGTTGGTTTTATTAATTTAAAATCATCAATTAATAGTAGCCTACTTACGAAAAATTCTAACATTCTCCAATTTGGGCAATATTAATTGGGTTGTTTAATTTTAAGAAAACTTGACTTGAAAATAAGACTCCAAGCTAATTTACTTTACTTTGATGTGGCCACAATTTAAAAAACAATTTAGCCTTTGAGATAATATCTTAATGATCCTATCCAATAGAATCATTTAATACCAAATCATGGTAGCCTTTATGTCTTTTACTAACATAAGACCAATACACAATTACAAGTACCAGAGACTCTATTGACAATAGGTGTTAATGTGGCTATGTAGCAAGAAAATAACACATAAATGTGATCTTAACGTGTCATTTTCATCGTTAGTTCTTTTGTCAATTTCTCTAAACTTGTTAAGAAATCTCTATGGCATCTAGATGTACATGTATGTTTCTTTAATATCCTCGAGGTCACTTGCTAGTATCATTTATGAGACACACCCAAAATATGTTAAAGTTATACTTAAGACAGATACCAAGTCTTAAAACTTTATAGTGCATATAGCAAATTTTAATTTTTCCAAGTGTACATGTGCTAACGTAATAAATACAATATAGAACATCAATCGGCAATGATCATCATTCAAGCATGGAATAAAAATATCACATAGATATTTCAAACATAAAGAAAAAAAGGTCTAACATAAAGATAAACCATGATGTGTGAGTATGAAACACAACGATATACTCCAACTAGTGAATCACATCAAAAGACCCCAAAATACCCATGCTCTCAACATGTTTATTAAACACTATAGGTCTTAACCCATTCATCAAAGGATCAGCAATCATGTTGTCAGCTTAATATGTTTGACAACAATCTAACCATTTTGCACAAATTTCCTGACTTTGAGATATTTAATCTCCAAATGTTTAGACCCACTAGTGCTCTTGTTGCTTTTAGAAAATAACACAGCAAACTTATTATCACAATAAATCTTTAATGATCTAAAGATGGAATCAATAATGCGAAGACCTTAAACGAAAACTTTAAACCAAATTGCCTACGTAACATCTCCATAGCATGCTACAAACTTAGCTTGCATGGTAAAAAAAGATAAAAATGTTTGCTTAACACTCTTCCAAGACACAGCTCCTTCAGCCAACATAAAAATATATCCTAATGTGGACTTCACGTCATCCTAACAACTAGTAAAGTCTAAATCTGTATACCCAACTATGTCAAGATTGTCCACCTTTTTATAGACTAATAGATGGTCTTTGGTCTTTTGTAAGTACTTTATCATTTTCTTAGTAGCAACCCAATGATCCATATCAGGATTAGAAGATGTCTACCAAGAACTCCCACTGCAAAAGCAATGTCTAGCCTAATGCAAACCTGTGTATACATATAAGACTCCCAACTGCACTAGAATATGATATGTTCTTGATAGATTTTTTTCTCCAAATCATTCTTTGGGCACTGACTAAGATTAAATCTGTCACCTTTTACAATGTTTGTATCTCCAACCTTACAGTCTTGCATGTTACACCTACTAAGCACACGATCAATGTAAAACCTTTACAATAGTCCCAACAAATTTTAAGACCTATCTCTATGAATTTCAATCCTAAAAACAAATGAGGCATCCACAAGATCTTTCATGTCAAAAGTTTTAGATAATAACTACTTAGTTTTATACAACAAACCAACATCATTATAGGCTAAAGATATCATCCACATACAAAATAAGAACCATATACTTACTCACATTGATTTTAAGGTATATGCATTGATCAACTTTATTTTTCTTAAAACCTAGAGAAGTAACTACCTCATTAAACTTTAAATACCACTACCTAGAAATTAAAATGTGCTACCAAGGCCATAATAATCCAAAATGAATCTTTGGAAACACTAGTGAAAATGTTTCATTAATTCACTTCTTCCCTTTGAGTAAATCCCTTTGCCACTAGTCTAGTTTTGAACCTTTTAATTTTTTCCTTAAAATCTTTCTTGGTTTTATACAACCATTTACAATCAATAGGTTTACACCATTTTGGTAGTTTAACAAGCTTTCAGACACCATTTTGAGCCATAGAATTCATCTCATCCTTTAATGCCTTCATTTATACACCAGATTGGGGACTGCTAATAGCTTTACTAAAAGTCACAAGATCAATAATATGACCAATATCATAGTCATTCTTTCCAAGATAAATTACATAATCATTGGAGATGGTAGATCTTTTTAATTTGGTAGATCTTTTTAGAGGCATTTCAATATCATTTTCTTGAACTTATGATATATCAACAGAAGTTAGATCAGTAAGAGGAGGACTTGTATCCAGGTGCCCTCGATCTCCTCTCTTTATGGCCAGTAACATAACATGACATTGCATTGTAAGCAAAGGAATTGAGACATGTCTAACAAATTTTTTATTGTTCACAGCTTTTGTCATACCCTTATCAACCATATCTAGCTTAAGAAACTTTGCCAGTGGTGACTCTACAAGTTTAGTTTCACGTGTAAGACAATAAAACCTATATCCCTTAGAATGGTCTTGATAACTTATGAAAAAGCCACGTGTACTTTTGGGTTTAGTTTTTCTTTTAGAAGGGTTATAGATTTTAACTTTTGCAAGACATCCCCAAACTTGAAACTGGTTCAAGCTAGGTTTCCTATTAGATCACAATTCAAAAGGTGTTTTACGAATAAATTTGTTAGGTACCCTATTGAGTATATACAAGGCAATTTTAATTGCTTCAACCTAAAAAGATTCAGAAAGATTAGTCCTCCTCATCATGCTCCTCATCATATCCTTAAGTGTGTGATTCTGCCTTTTGGCCATACCATTTTGTTCAAGACTACTAGGTATAGTATATTAGGCAACAATCCCACACTCTTGTAAGTATTTAGCAAATAGTCCCATATGCTATCTAGAGCTTTACCATGTCTACCATAATGCTCACCACCATAGTCAAACCTAACAACTTTGCTAACTTTCCTTAATTGTTTCTCTACCTAAGTCTTAAAAATTTTAAATTTATCAAAAGTGTTAGATTTTTCACCTAACAAGTAAAGATACCCACAGAGGGAATAGTCATAAATGTAAGTAACAAAATATTTGTTACCACACAAAGTAGATGTAAAAGGTTCACTAATATTAGTATATACAATTTCCAAAAGGTTAGAACTACGAGTTGCCCATTTTTTCTTAGTCTTAGTTAGTTTACCCCTTATGCAATCAACACAAGTGTCTAATTTTTTAAAATCAAGGGATGGTAAAATATCATCTTTTATCAATCTATGAACTTTTTTATCAAAAATGTGACCTAACTTTTCATCCCATAATAGGGAAGAGTTTTCTTTAATTAAAGATCTTTGAGACACTATCTTTTTAACATTATTACAACTATATTCACTATTGAAGACCAAACACAGTTTATATAAATTGTCAACGGGTTTAAATTCACCAACAACATTTGAATCTAAAAACAAGTCAACTTTTCCATTTCCAATGCTGAAATAGCAACCACGTTTATCCAAACTAAAACTAAAATCAAATTCCTCCTAAATGAAGGTACATAAAAAACATTTATCAAAACAACTTTAAACCCAAAATCCAAATTTAAACCTATTTTTCCTACATGACTAATGTCCACTTTAGTATTGTTTCCAACTTTAAGTTTGGCTTCTTTCTCATATGGCTACTACTTATTTTTAAACCCTTTTTTGTTTATTATTTTTCTTTAACTAATCCTTATATTCAGGGCATTCAAATTTCATGTGACCTTTTTCCTTGTAAGAAAAACACATGATATCTTTTTTAATGATAGCTTTAGGACCTCTTACCCCTTTAGTCTGACCACTACCTTGTCCCTTATCATCCTAAACTTTCTTATGAGCATTAGTAATAGATCTCTTAAATTTCCTATAATTTTTTAGATAATTGGGTTTGGAATTAGTAGTAAGATGGGCACTCCCACTCTTTTTTTTTTTGGGTTTTTTTCCTTAGAAACATATTTGAAAATGAGATCATTAACACTCCAAACTTCATTCATAGCATTATAGGCTATTTTGATCTGGGTGAACTCCATAGGTAAAGAGTTAAAAGAATGTTGAATAATAAATTTGTCAGGGAGGATAACTTTGTGGGAAGTTAATTTGGTTTGAATATGGATCATTCTGATAAGGAAATCTTTAACACCTCCAGCATTATCATATCTCATACTTGTAAGCTTACTCATAAGGTTCCCAACCTCAAACTTATTGGATTTTTGGTATCAATTGCCTACAACATTATAGAGATCAGTAGCAATATCAGTGGTATCCAACCCATTCAAAAGGTGTTCAGAGACAAACCTCTTAATGGCATATAGTCACATACGATTTTCCCTTTTTCATTTGACAAAAAAAATTTTGTTTCGTAGTACTTTCATCAATAATATCAGTAATCTTTGGAAAATACAAGGCTATGTTTATCTCACACATAACCAAAGCAAAGTTCAAATCTTCATTTCATCTCTTATAATTAAACCCACAAAGTTCTTCAATAGTAGCTTGATTGTTATTGACAGTATAAGTCACTATTCAAGACAAAATGCAATATTAGTCAATGAGCAATATCATAAATTGTATAGCAACTATTCATGATGTGCTAACAATTACTAAAAAATCTAAGTGCATTATCATAAACTCCTCTTTGGGCAGAGAATGCAGCATGTGATTAGGAACTTTTCACATAAAGCTAATATGAGAATGTCCTAGTTTTCAAAAACCTATCCCCTTTAGGTAGATTGATTTTCTAGACCAATACACCCTCAACCATGATGCTCTATGATCCAAAACAAATTACCCTACACATTAACTCCCTTTGGGTAGGAAAATACATAAGATAATTTAATAACCATCCCATAACTTTAGAATGATAAAATATTCCATTAACTTCAATAAGTGAGCCACTTTGGAAACCAAACACTTATATCAATTAATGAAAACTTTTTCAAATTGAAAATTTTCATTAATCGCCAAAAATTCTCAGTTTGCATATTCAACCTTAATGTATGCAATGAACCATTCTAGCTGAGATACTAAACCTTGATTTATCTTATTAGGTACTATAAACAATGTTTATTACATTTAAACTTGATTGTTATCTTATAATTAAACCCACAAAGTTCTTCGATAGTAGCTTGATTGTTATTGACAGTATAAGTCACTATTCAAGACAAAATACAATATTAGTCAATGAGCAATATCATAAATTGTATAGCAACTATTCATGATGTGCTAACAATTACTAAAAGATCCAAGTGCATTATCATAAACTCATCTTTGGGCAGAGAATGCAACATGTGATTAGGAACTTTTCACATAAAGCTAATATGAGAATGTCTTAGTTTTCAAAAACCTATCCCCTTTAGGTAGATTGATTTTCTAGACCAATATACCCTCAACCATGATGCTTTATGATCCAAAACAGATTACCCTACACATTAACTCCCTTTGGGCATGAAAAAACATAAGATAATTTAATAACCATCCCATAACTTTATAATGATAAAATATTCCATTAACTTCAATAAGTGAGCCACTTTGGAAACCAAACACTTATATCAATTAATGAAAACTTTTTCAAATTGAAAATTTTCATTAATTGCCAAAATTCTCAGTTTGCATATTCAACCTTAATGTATGCATTGAACCATTCTAGCTGAGATACTAAACCTTGATTTATCTTATTAGGTACTATAAACAATGTTTATTACATTTAAACTTGATTGTTATCTTATAATTAAACCCACAAAGTTCTTTGGTAGTAGCTTGATTGTTATTGACAGTATAAGTCACTATTCAAGACAAAATGCAATATTAGTCAATGAGCAATATCATAAATTGTATAGCAACTATTCATGATGTGCTAACAATTACTAAAAGATCCAAGTGCATTATCATAAACTCCTCTTTGGGCAGAGAATGCAACATGTGATTAGGAACTTTTCACATAAAGCTAATATGAGAATGTCCTAGTTTTCAAAAACCTATCCCCTTTAGGTAGATTGATTTTCTAGACCAATATACCCTCAACCATGATGCTTTATGATCCAAAACAGATTACCCTACACATTAACTCCCTTTGGGCATGAAAAAACATAAGATAATTTAATAACCATCCCATAACTTTAGAATGATAAAATATTCCATTAACTTCAATAAGTGAGCCACTTTGGAAACCAAACACTTATATCAATTAATGAAAACTTTTTCAAATTGAAAATTTTCATTAATTGCCAAAATTCTCAGTTTGCATATTCAACCTTAATGTATGCAATGAACCATTCTAGCTGAGATACTAAACCTTGATTTATCTTATTAGGTACTATAAACAATGTTTATTACATTTAAACTTGATTGTTATCTTATAATTAAACCCATAAAGTTCTTTGATAGTAGCTTGATTGTTATTGACAGTATAAGTCACTATTCAAGACAAAATGCAATATTAGTCAATGAGCAATATCATAAATTGTATAGCAACTATTCATGATGTGCTAACAATTACTAAAAGATCCAAGTGCATTATCATAAACTCCTCTTTGGGTAGAAAATGCAACATGTGATTAGAAACTTTTCACATAAAGCTAATATGAGAATGTCTTAGTTTTCAAAAACTTATCCCCTTTAGGTAGATTGATTTTCTAGACCAATACACCCTCAACCATGATGCTTTATGATCCAAAACAAATTACCCTACACATTAACTTCTTTTGGGCATGAAAATACATAAGATAATTTAATAACCATCCCATAACTTTAGAATGATAAAATATTCCATTAACTTCAATAAGTGAGCCACTTTGGAAACCAAACACTTATATCAATTAATGAAAACTTTTTCAAATTAAAAATTTTCATTAATTGCCAAAATTCTCAGTTTGCATATTCAACCTTAATGTATGCAATGAACCATTCTAGCTGAGATACTAAACCTTGATTTATCTTATTAGGTACTATAAACAATGTTTATTACATTTAAACTTGGGTCTCGAATTTAATTTAAAACTATTTTTAATTACTAACCAATAATGCACATAAAGTTCAACCCGAGAGTACACATATATTTTGATCTAACTAGGGAGAGTACCTATTGCCATTAGACTCCCAACATACCAAAATATTTTGTCATGAACTAAAGTAACCAAAATCATGTGCATAACATATAATACTTTTTGAATAATGCATGAATTTTGGACAATAAATATTTTATGCATTCAAAAAATTCCAAAAACATCATAGAAAAATCAAAAATTAAATTCGAAGCATGTTAAAAAAAAAGAGTGAAAACAGCCATTAGACAGGCTCACACGTGCTACATGCGCCTCTCTTTGTGTGCGGGCTTTGTTTGGAACATGGCTGGCTATGTTCTTCAACCTCCAATAGGGTTGGCTCGACCCGACTAATGTGGTTCCTAACCCGTTTGGGTTTTCTTCACCATTTTTGGATGCTTTTTCTTACCCTTTTCATCAAATTAAAGTTTCAAACATTCAATTAAACTATTTTCTACAAAGCCCATGTAAAAAATCACATCAAAACAACAAAATAGGCTCAATTTTAGAAATTTTTTGGATTCTTCAAACCCATAACAACCCATTTTTGTTTTTTTCACAATCGGTCACCATACATCAATATTTTATGAAATTAATCACTACGATTCAAGTTTGTAACATATTTGAGACATGATCCAATGATCAATTTCAAATTAAACACAAAGTATTCATATTTTAATAAAAACAAAATTTTGATAAAAACTTGTAACCAAAAACTTTGAACCCTGATTTCTTCCTCTATATAAGGAATTAGAAAACTATCCTTATATGGATTTGATCCTCTTTCAAAGAGGAACAAAAGCCCTTTATCAATTTTACATAATAACGATCAAAATTTAAAGGTTTCAATAATAAAAAAAATCACCCAAGCTAGTAATTAATCCAAACATTAATTAAATAATCATGAAATTAGGTTTCTAATTTCACACAATCAAGTTTCGATAACACATGAAAGCATAAACCCAATATCATTGTGTGAAAATTAGAACACCAAGCATGTATCAACAAGATTAGGCATACCGGTTTGGGTAGTTTTTCTAAAATTACGAAAGCAACGATCCCAAAGTGGCTATAATCTTTCTCTGTGCTTTTCTCTTTCTCATAATAGTTTTTCAATGGTAGTTACCAAATGATGAAAAGTGAACAAGGGACCTTAGCCTGTTATTTAAATGCTTGTCTCATATTAGCACTAAATCAAATAGTCGGTTTTATTAAATTAAAATCACCAATTAATAGTAATCCACTTGTGGAAAATTCTAACAAATAACCCTTAAAAATTAAGTTTCTTTATTTTTATTGTAACTTATTTTCCTTTATACTTTATTTGTTCAAACCAAAGTTTATAAGGTTATACTTTATTTTTCAAACCAAAGTTTATAATGTTATACTTTATTTTTCAAACCAAAGTTTGTAAGTACTTCAATCTCTTTCAAGAAAGCAATTGTGCTCCCTTTATAAAAGTTTAAAAATCATAAAGCCTTGGTCAATTTTTTCATCTAATTGTTTTTATATTAATATTTACATGGAAAAAGAAACTTATTTGAATATCATATAATCAAATTAAGTGTTTAAAATATCAAAAAAAATTTATGATGGTATTTTTATACTTTTAAACTTATTTATTTGATTTTTGAAGATATTGCATATTTATTTTGTAGATTATTAATAGTATTATAATGTACAAGTTTATGCATGTTTATAAATATATTTGTACTAAACCAAAAAATTTGAAATAATATGCCAAAACAATTGGTATTGATATATACCATATTTTTTTAAAACATTGAACATTATCCAATACATATTAACAACTTTAGTATTTTCTTTATATTTTTAAAGTAGGAATTCAAATGAAAGTTCTATTATTATAAATTATTGCTTTAATTCATGTTTTTAACTATGAATGCGATTGCAAAAAATAAAAGAAGTATTTAAGGTTTTCTTTTGAAAAGAATTGATTTACAAATAAAATATGAAAATAAATAAATAAATTTAATTAACCATGAGATTTCCGAAATTGAAATTAAACCCTTAGAATCCAATTGAGTTTATATATATATATATATATATATATATATGTATCTAATATAAACACTATCCACCTTCTGGTTTATTATAAAAGGTTTTACTATATAAATCATCACTCTAACATATATTTTAATTAAACAATAGGTGCATAAGAAGAGAAATAAAAATATTTATTAACCAAGTTAAAATGTTGTTTTATGAATAGTAAATTGCAAAGAATATGTAAAAAAATAAATAAAATTTATTACTGTTTTTATAATATTTATTAATGTTATATTAAACTCCTAGCTTCCTTTCAAATTCACATAACATTTTTCCAAATAATATTTATGCATATTTGATCTTTTTAGAAGAAAAAACTATACAAAAATTATATTATTACATCTTCCATTGAAGCTTATATTTTAAGCAGTTATTGTACAAAATAACAAATATATACATTTTTATTAATCAAGCTAAGTTATTATTTTAACAAAAAATATTAAATTTAAAAATAATAAAATAAATCAATTCAGTCATGAGATTTATAAACCCTATATATATATTGAATATTAACATTTTTACTTTCCTAATGTGAATGTTTGTGCCTTTTAAAAGGAAAAATCAATAAAAAGTTGTATTATTATACTAAATTATAATCACTCAATCCTCATGTCTAACAAAAGAGTATATGGAAATGAAGTAAAAAAAAAATCATAAATAGTTTAACTAAGTATTTTGGTCTAATATTCTTCTATATAATAAAGCTGGTCTCTTTTATTTTGCTCAAATCAAGACTTACAAAATAAAAATGTTAAGACCTAATTGTTAATTAGCAAAAAAGAAAAATGTTTTAATTTTTAGAATATTCTTGGAGATTTCAATTGAGTATTTTATTTTACTTGAAAATTGTTGATTTTGTTTATTATTATTATTATTATTATTATTATTATTATTAGTATTATTATTATTAAATCTAATGTTGATGGCAAAAAACTATTTAACTTTTTTTACTAGTAATAATATAATGTAAAAAAATTCTCAAGAAATAGATAAAAAAATTTGAAAGTAACTTGAATTTTTAAATATTCATAATCTCAAATTACAAAAAAGGCTAATTTTTTTAGATCTCTTAAAATTATAGCAAGATAAATAATCAAATAAGTACGAAAAGATTTATTTACTCACCACAAATAAAATAAATGAAATCTTTTTAATTTCTTTGTTGTTTCATTCATAAAAATGATTTGATTGTTGGTAGACTTTTGTGGAAGACAAAAAAAACAATAAAATAGAAATTATAACTTTAAATTTAAGATTAGAGAATTAAAATGTTAAATTTATTGAAAATAATTGTCTACAATGTAGACACCTAATTTGGTCTAAACCCGGATCAATTAGGCCTGGTCCAAATGAGTAAGCCCATTTTATTTTTTTTATTTTTTTTGTATCTTATTTATTTATTTATTATTTATTAATATATATTCATTTATTAATATATATTATTATTTATCTATTAATGTATATAAATTTTTATTATTAACTATTATATATTATTTATCTATTAATATATATATTTTATTGATATATTTTATTTATTATTTATCTATTTTTTTTTGGCTGGGATTAAAGGATATTGATCAGAAAGTTGAAATTTTGTCGTGAATTTGGGATTCAATCAAAGTCCAGATTTGATTCAAAGATTGAATCTCAATCCAAGAGGGAATTGGGATTGATCAGAAACTCTTCTGATCAATCCCTATAAATAGGTCTACAAAGATCACATGAGAAGGAGAATAGGGAAGAAACAGAAACAACAGGTGTTTAAAGGGAGTTTAGGATTTTTAGAAAATTTTTTTTATTTTTTTTGAAGTGTTTTTTTTTTTGGAAAATTTTTGGAAATTTTTTAGAATCCGCTGAAATTTTTTGGCGAACCTTGAATTTTTCGATGAGTTTTTCGGCTAACTTTGAAGTTTCTGACGTTATTTTCCAAAATTCGATGGAAATTCAACCAAATTCTAGGTTGGTTCTTCGGGTAGAAAGAAGGAGGAAAAAGCTGAGGGGAAGAGAGAGAAGGGGAAGGCGAATCTGAAGAAAAAAGCCCTTTCTTTGCCTTTTATACCTACGAAAACGATGTCATTTTAGTGTTAATACATTACTAGGATCCGCGTGTTTTTGTTTGGGCTGACCCAATCCGATTCATTAGCCTGAGTGCTAGCCGATCCCTGGAGTCGAGCCGACTTCCCCGAGCCGCGTCTTCGAGCCACCTTTTCTGTCTTGAGCCGAGCTGTTTCCCAGCTGAGCTGAGCCGTTCCAAAGGTTTTTATTTATTTATTTATTTATTATTATTATTATTATTATTTATTTATTATATTAAAATTTTTTAGTATTTCTTATTTTATTTTATTTTTTTAAAATGATTTTCTTTAAATAAAATTAAAAAATATATATTTTAAGGAAAAGTTGAAAGTATCAATTTTCCTTGAAAATAAGTTTTATAAAAAAATATTTTCAAGGAAAAGTTGAAAGTATCAATTTTTCTTATACAAAAGCAATAAGTTTTTGAAGAGAAAAGGATTTATATCTAAAGCTGAATCATTATTCATTTTTTTCATTTTATTTCTTTTCCTTTTTGAATTTTTTTTAATGTTAAATAATCCAACGATAAAGCCTCTACAAGTAAAATAGTAGTTTCCTTGCATACTCTTGAGGTGAAAGAATTTTCTCAATTTTTTGCTAAAAGTATTAGAGTCAATTGAGAATAATTTTCAATAATTAATTACTTGGTAATTTTTTAAGGCTTATTGGATAACAGAAAATTAAGCTGGTACCATCTTTCGATGGGCGTTATGAGGGTGCTATAACCTTCTTCACACGTAATCGTACTCTCGAACCTTGTTCTGGTTAGTAGACCTGAACCTATTCTTTTAGGGACCCTTAGGCTTATGTATTCCTTGAAAGGATAGTTTCCTTAGGTGGTCAATCGCACTTAGATAAAAAAAGATTGGTGGTGACTCCTTCAAGTCAATGTCTAGCGATAGATCCCTTGATCTAGACGTTATGACACACAAACTAGATAAATTTAAACCATGAATGTAATTGCAAGTGTAACATTTCATTTTTAAATACTAAAAATTTTTTAAAAAAAAAGTCTTCATTTTAAAATGCATTTATTTTGCAAAACTTATTAATTTTATAAGTACATGACATATTATAAAATCATAAGAATTATATGATTATTTTAGTCATATTATAATTAGTTTAATTAGTTTTATCCTTGTAGACCTTTATATCTATCATTTTAATTAATTTCAAAATTTTAAAAATAAGAAAGAAAATGACTACCCAAATGACGAATAATGCTTTTTTATTGAGAAAAAAAACTAAATTGATATTTGGTTTTTGAAAAATCTCCGCTACTACCTTAACATAAAAAAAATCAAGCTATAATCACTTACAGAAACCATTAAAAGTCAAAAAGAAATCTTCTAAAGATAACATTAATTTGTTAATAATATAAATGAATATAAAAACATAAAATATCTATATTTTATGGTTTAATTATCACATGAAAATTATGGAAAGAAAGAAATAGAGAGAAAAAAATCAATAAATGGATTAAGAGAAAAAAAAAAATGAGGACAACATGGGATAATAAAAGGAATCAAAATCTTATCCAAATATTGAAACTTGAATATAACCTTCCATTGTCAATTAACTCATACATTACCAAAAATTTAAAATTCTTGTAAAAAAATCAAACACAATGAAAAAAATAGAAAAAGAAGCAAATTTTATGTTAACTTGATTCCCTAAAAATAAAATGCAAAGAAAATATTAATTCATACTTTAAAAATAAAATGAAAATTATGATACAATTGATAAATCAAATCTTTCAGTCCTCATTGTAACAATTTATTTATCGTTTAAGAAAAGAAATTCAAAAGGCATAAACAAAAATGGGTTCTAAAGGTGTCTCAAATACCAAATAGATATATTTAAACAGTAAAAAATTGACAATGGATCATATAAAAAAATAAAAAATTATAAAGATGCAAACATAAAGACGATGCTTACAAATCTCATGATTAGTAACATGTTATGTACCAAAAATCTAAAAAATAAAATATATAAAAGATTTAAAGAATTTATATAATCCAAAAAAAGAAAATCAAAAGTTATAAGTAAATAATATAAAAAACAATATTCATGCCTACGACTTAATTAAAAAATAATAAAATAAATTAAAGATAAGAAAATAACATGACAAAAACAAAGAAAAAAATATTTATCTTTTTGTCAATCAACATCATTTTTATACTAATATGTTGTTTAGTCTTAAAATTATAAACATCTCATAATTGACAAACATAAATTTTGATCATCCAATTATATTTTTAAGAGATAATCATCAATCATGGTATATTCTAATTTATTAATAGTCGAGTTTAAACTGTAAAAAAAAAATGTGATAAAAATTATAAAAATACAAACAATAAAAAATACATTGATTGACTAAGAAACAAACTTGAAATGCAAAAAAATCATAAATCATAATTAAAAATTAAAAAAAGTATAAAAATAAAAACATAATAATAAACAAACCTCATGATTAGTAATGGTTAATAGCAAACTTAAACTGCCAAAAAAAAAAAGATCATGGTAAAAAAGTAAAAACACTAAAAAAATACATCAATTGACTAATAAACAAATATGAAATGCAAAAAACAAAAATCATAGATCATGATTAAAAAATTGCAAATTTATAAAATTATCAAAACTACAAAACAATAAAAAACAAAATCTCATAATTAATAATATGACAAATAAGAGTTGAGAGAAGAAAGTATAATAGAAGCATAAAAGACACTCATATAATCTCTCATCCTTAAAAGGGATAGAAAACCATATGTCACAAGAAAATTAAAAGTAAAAAATATAAATGTTACAAAACCAAAGATTCGATTAATAAATTTTAACAGATAATGGTTTTAGAAAAAATGAATACAAGAAAATAAAAAATCGATAATTAAAGTAATATGACAAATAAGAATTGGAAGAAAAAAGTGTAAAAGAGACATGAAAGAAACTCATATAACTCTCACTGTTAAAACCATAAATCACAATAAACTCAAAATTAAAAAATATAAATGTTACAAAATCGAAGGTTTGATTAATAAATTTTAACAAATAATGGTTTAAATAAAATGAATACAAGAAAATCAAAAGTCAATAATTAAAGTAATATGACAAACAATAATTGATAGAAAAAAGAGTAACATATACATAAAAGACACTCATATAACTCGCATCCTTAAAAGAGATAGAAGAGTCACAAGAAAATCAAAAGTCAAAAATATAAATGTTACAAAATTAAAAGGTTAATCAATATATTTTAAAAACAATAGTTTTTAAAAAATGAATACAAAAAAATCAAAAGTCAATAATCCAAATAAATATTAGACATTCAAAAGTTTATTTTGTTTTATGCAATAAAATTAAGATGTATGAATTTATAATATATGTAAAAAAGACGTGGCCTTATTACAACATATTTGAGTTATATATATAATGGTTTAAAAAACTGAATACAATAAAATCAAAAGTCAATAATCCAAATAAATATTAGACAATCAAAGATTTATTGTGTTTTATGTAACAAAATTAAGATGTATAAATTTATAATTTATGTAAAAAAGACTTGGCATTTATTATAAAATATTTGAGTTTTATGTATATAATGATTATCAATAACTTAGTATTAAATCATCAATTATCAATAGTAATTCATTCATAAATTAGTAGTATACCAAAGATAATTTAGCAGTAAATCATTGATAATTCAGTAGTAAATAATTGATAACTTAGTAGTAAATCAATAATAATTTAATTGTCAATCATTGATAACTTTCTTTTGTATATAAAATTGTCAAGAATTGAACTTTGGTTACTAACAGAAATGAAACTAGAACTTTCATCATGTTAGTCTAGGGTAAATGTATCATCAACCTATTTAATAAAAAAATTTAGTAAAAATTTCTAAATTTGAATGAAGCAATAATATTATTATATAAAAAAATTTATCTCATACTAGAATGGAACCCACTTTTTGCAACGGGATGGCTTAAATTTTATCAATGATTACCAAAAATATATCTAGTTACCAAAATTATATGAAGGTTGAAAAAATTACATTAAGAGGTTATCAAAATTTTATAAAAAAATTATTAAATTTGCATCAATGGTTAAAAAATATATATCATAAGCTACCAAACTAATATCAAAGATACCAAAATTATATAGAAAGTTATTAAAATATTATTAAAGGTTATGACACATTTAACAAAAGTTATCAAAACATATCAAAGGTTATCAAAACCTAAATTATATCAAAATTATCAAATTTTACTTATATATATACCAAAATCAAAATTAAACTATTAGCATTTATTATTATTAATATTATTATCATTGTATTCAAAAAAATTATTTATTAAATAGAATTTTTAAAGACAAAAATTACACATGCCAAAGGAAAAATTTGTAAATTGGACAAACGTTACTAAAAATGGAACAATTATTAAGACCGGATTATCGTCTCTGTTACTGGGAAAGGAAGACTAAAGCTGAGTTATCAGTTAAATGAAATCCTCCTGTCCAGTTAAAGTTTAGTTTAGCATTTTGATAATTATAGTTTTGTCTGACAAGATTGGAGAAATAAAGACTATAAGGGAAAGTTTGCAGCTGAACTCATTGTTTGAAAACTGCATCTATTCACCCACTTGATGTTTAAATGTCTTCTAAAAGATGATTACCTGGACAGCTGTACATTATTATTATTTATATTACATCAGAAAGAAAGGTACATAACATCATCTGTCCATTACAATCAACGACGCAATTTTTAGGAATTGAATCCATAATTGCAACTGGCCAAAAAAAAAATAAATAGAATTACAAAGTAAAGAACATCAAAATCAGAAGGCAATAGATGTTTGGATTATGATTTACTTCAGCAATAACGCATGCAACCTTCTTCCCTCTTCACGCATCTAGCAAAGAAAAAGTAGTGATACTAAATACTAGTATTAGCATGTTAGCATGTTATAATTAAACTCTACAAAAATGAAATAAAAAGAAAATAATAAGATGAAACTAGATTTGCAATTGTATAGTTAAAAAAGACTCACATTATGCTTTTAAAGATACTCCTCCATCGGTTGCTCGAAGAGGCTATGCGGGAACTTGAGGAAGGGTAGAAGGACATTGTTTGCATGGGGATGGTCCCACTCCAATGATTCCCACCATTCTTTTGGATGCAAGCGGATTTCCTTGAGAGAAGGAGGAGGAGATGGTTTTTCCGTATCATGGTCCAGCAGGGGAAGATACAGGGGAAGCCGCTTTAGCTTTGGACAATTCCTTATATCAATGCATTGGAGAGAATCACAAACCATTACTCCATTTTTACTGCAAATGCTCTTCAAATGTGGAAGTTCCACCAAATGCAATATCCACAATTTGGGAAGATTATATTTGATGGTACCCATTCCTTCTTCCTCTGATGCTATTATTTCCTCCATTTCGTCACAATGCCCAACAGTGGCCTCTTCCAGGTTGTGCAGAACCCACTTAGCTGAGAACAAATTCTTTATTTTTGTACAACTGAATATACAGATTGTTTTGAGGCTGGAAAATGCACCTACTGATGACTCTCCAACTATAGCCTTCAAATTGTGCAAACCACTTAGATTTAGTGACTCAAGTGTTTGAAGTTGGCAACCCGATGGAAAAATGTACTCCAACTCCTCACATTTCTCAAATGTACATTCCTTCAAATTAGTTGCATCTTTCAATCCACAAATATCGTTTAAGCTTCTCAAACCTTTGCACTCAACAAATTCTAAGTGTTGAATATCATATGGAAGTATAATACCATCTCCAGAATTAATATTATAACCCACAAATGCAACAATATTACTATGATCCATGTATCGAATATAAACTTGTTCATTGAATAACACACCCTTCAACAAGGGATTGGGGCTCAGCCAAATAAAGTATTTATGAAGCCTTTTTCTCTGACTAAAATACGTGTTCAAGTCACCCAAGTCACTAAAGCAACCTTCAAAAACTTCCAACTTGTTCAATTCCCTTATCTCTTTTGCTCCTGTTGATACTGGATGTATTGCCAAATACTGAATACGACACAATTTCGACAATAATCCATTGGGGATCTCTTTCAAATAGTTAGTAAGTCCAAGATTGAGATACCTAAGATTTACTAACATTTCCAAACCTTGAGGGATTTCCTTGATTGAAGTTCTTCCAAGGTCCAATTTCTTCAAAGCTTGAAGCTTCAATAAATATGGCAGATTATCTATATGGCGACAACCATGCAGCACCAATGCAGTGAGACTCTCCAGATTAGAGATAGAATTTGGCAACTTCGTAAGAAGATTATAAGAAAGATCAAGAATCTTAAGATTAGGAAAGTGCCCAAAGAAAGATTCTGGAATTTCTTTCAATGAATTTCTTGAAAGTAACAAGGTTGTGACCTTTTGACATATTGGAGACATCATATTTGGAGGAATTGCTGATATGTAATTGTTCATTAGAGAAACCTTCTCCAAATCTTCAGTCCACTCTTCCTCATTTGGTAGCTCCTTCAATTGCCTACCAGCTTTTACCAAAAAACCCTTTTTTGTAATATCCAATGCCATATCTCGAACAACATCATGCATCTTTATTTGTGTACCTTCCCCAACCCTTTCTAGCAAACAATTCTCTATGAGCTTCTGCAAAATAGAATGACCCCAACCTTCCATTGCTTTTCTAGTTCCCATTTCATCTATAAGTCCTTCTTCCATCCAATAGTCAATGATTTCCTCTTTTTTGAATTCATAATCTTCAGGATATAAAGCACAACATAGAAAACAATCCCGGTCTGTTTGTCTTAGATGATCATAGCTAAATTTTAGACATCTAAACAATTTTTCTTGCACCACCTGGATGCTTCTGATGTTACTTCTCAACTCATCCAAAGCATTTTCCCACAGAAGAGGAATGGATATTCCCCTCATACAACCAGCTATTGTGACAATTGCAAGAGGAAGTCCATCACATTCTCCCACAATATCTTTCATAATTGATTCTAAAGTTGGATTAGGCAACATGTCTTGTCCAGCTTTGCTTAAAAATAACTGCAAAGCCTCATCTGCAGAAAGACACGGTACTTTTACTTTCTTACAGCCCATTGTTCTAACAACCTCTTCTGAACGTGTTGTCAACACTAATTTGCATCCATTATCTGCTGTTGGCTCAAGGATTCCGATATCCTCAAGAGAAAAGCTGCTCCATACATCATCCAATATTAGCACATACCTCCGGTGTTTCCTCAACATTTCTGATAACTTTGCTGCACGTATGGTTGTATCTTCTTCATGTGACAACTCTTCCATCAATTGTCTTGCAATGTTGTTTTGCAGCCTTCGAATATCGAAGTCTTGGGTTACAGTTACCCAAATCAACTTGCTAAACTTGGTTTCTTCCAACAACCTATTATGGACATGCTTCATAATGGTTGTTTTACCTATTCCTCCCATCCCACACACTCCAATCATTCTAACTTCATTTCCCATCAAATAGTTATAAATTTCTTCTTTTACATTAGTCTCACCTGCCAATTCTGATGTTGGTAGTTGAGCAGTTATGATGGATAGGTCATTAACCGCCAAGCTCCCACAGAAATGACCTTCGGCTTTCACTTCCTTCAATGCTTGAGTCGCTTCATAAACACGCTTCCCTAGGCAAGAACGAAAGAGAGATTTCCCTGTACTGACTTTATCTTCAACACGTTGAGCATCAGCAAGCTTCTCATTTATTTTTCTGAGCCAACTTTCAACTTCCTGCTTTGGCTTTTTCCCAAAATGATGCTCGTCTTGCAATTGTTGTTGAATATCTACCTCCCTAGCTAGCAATTCTGCTTGAGCTTGTTTGAAATCATCCACATATTTGTTGAATTTTCTGTGGTAATTAAGATATCTTATAGCTGGACGGCCGATAAACATTATAACGTCAAGGATTGGCCCAACAAAGTCACACATTGTATTAGCTTTAATGTCCCTACATCAAAATTGCCATATTGATGATTAATTCAATAGTAGATTGATCAACATATTAAGTTTATAAACTAAAGTTCAAACATAAATGGATGATCTAGGAACCATGTCCCACAACTAAAACACCAGCAGAAATGCCTTTATTACTGACGAAATTTTACGGACAGAATTTTTTCACCGGTAATTATCGACCGTTTACTAATGACTTATCGATGAAATTTATTGATGGATTTAATTTCATAGGTAATCCGTAAGTAAACATATGGCATGAATATCCATGAAAATTACAGATGAAATATTCCGTTGGTAATTCTTGTGTAAAATTATTATTGTTTACCAACAGAAAAATTCTATTGCTAAAAATAAATTTCTGAAATTTTTTTTTTTATCGTCTATTACTGATGGATTTCCCCCCTAAATCATAATCCCTAAAATCAAACCCTCATCTCTCTCACTCTCTTCCCTCTTGACGGCCCCTCTCCCTCGCCAGTCGGCCGATCATCCCCCTTTCCACTATTGGTAATAAGCTTTTTGATTTTTCAAGTTTTTTTTTAATTTATTTTTTCGAGTTTATTGTTTAACTTTTTGTTATAGATTGTTGAGATTTGTTGTGTTTTATGTTATAGATTTGTTCATTTTTTGCTGTGTTCAACTTTTTGTTAATTTTTGTTGAGTTTTTTGTCGAGTATTGTTAAGTATTTTTTTCATTTGTTGAGTATTATTGAGATTTGTTGGGTTTTTGTTATAAATTTATTGACTTTTAGATGTTTAAGATTTATATTGATTTTATAGTAAATTTGGGTTTGAGGTATATTAAGATTTATATTTGTCTTGAAAATTTTTTATATTTAATAGTTTTTAAAATTTAATAATAATTATTGAAATTAAAAATTTTTTGTTGATTTTATACTAAATTGGGGCTTGATTCTGTAGATCTATTGGCACTTACTTCTTTCCATTTCAAATCGGTGGTGTGGGAATCTGTCAGATTTGCATCCAATCCTCAATTACAGTTTGATTCTTTGGATCTGTTATTTTTGTTTATTGGTACTGCATTGACAATCAGATTAATCTTCTTAGTAGCGTTGGGTTGTTTTTAGGCAAACTCCATTTGACCTTTTAAAATAGACCATTTCATTGCCCTCAGATCGGAGGCTGCTTCTGCCTTTTCAAATTTAATAGAAGGCAACATCTATGACTTTATTTGTAATATTGAATTATATATGCTGAAATTTGTCACCTCATAGTGAAATACTTGCTTACATTAACATATGGTTGATCAGGTGAAAGTTTTTCTAGATGTTTATATTTTTTAACTTTGTTAATATTGGATAATATGGTAATATGCAATCTATACAATAGGAAATAATGAATTCTTGCTGAGGTGTGTTACACCTGCAGTATCTTCAAAATCTCTCCCCCTCTCCTCGTCGCTGTGAAGCTGTTCTGCCGGTCTGTTCATAAGACAGCGCTCTCCCCTCTTCCCTCTCTTTTCTTCTCTCGCGCTCCCCTCCAATAATGTCAACATCAGGTCAGCTTTATATTCTTTCCTTTTGTGTTTTTTTCTTTAATTCAGTTCCTATCCTGTTGCTTAGATTACAACTTTTATTGGCCAATGTCATTAGTTAGATCCGCTGTGGATTGAAAAGTCAATATAAGATGTTATGCTTGTGTTCTTCTTTCAATTCTACTTTCCTTGATTAACCATCAATTGAATTTCATCTTTGAAATTTTCTTATTTATATATTTTGTTGAGGCCCTACTTAATTTGTGATGTAACATTTTCTCTTTTCAATTCTAACTGCTACTTGAGCTAAAGCTTCAGTAATTAAAATTTTGGTGGTTAGTTTCAATTTAAATTTGAATATAGAATAATTAGACCTTTATGCTAAAATATCCTTTAGATTCCAATAACCTGATTTGATTTGACCTTCTAATTGTCACTGTATTATTTTATGTGGTACTTTGGAAATGAAAGGATGAATTCTAACGAAGTTTTGCCAAAGGTAATTATGCTCCCAAAATACATGAATAAAGCCAGGTTTGTGAACTATTTGGAGAAATTGTGAAAAGTTAATCTAATGAAAACGAAATTGGTAGTCCTTTTAGGCAAGTAAACTTAATTTTTTGGAAAATAATTAGCGAAATAAATTCTTTATTTTCTTGAAATGTAATTAAATTAATTTTAATTTCTGAAAAGTTGTCCTAGTTTCTTAGTTATAATTTCTTAAACTATTGTTTTGATCAGGGGTGAAGTCAGGGTTCTTGTCTTGGGTGGGCTGGAAGAAAAATTGAGGTATAAGAGTAAAATAATGAAAGGTGTGATAAAAAGATATAAAAAGAATTTTAAATTCAATGATATCGCCAATGAGGCATTGTTTCAATGGCAAGGGAGGTCCGGTTACCTTGAATCTTAGGTTTAAGTTGTGGGTTTCAAATCATGCTCCAGCATAATGTCTAGTTTGATAGACCAAATGTATGCATATTATTTGTGTACAATACTTAGAAGGTAATAGTAATTCATCATCTTTTAAAATATTCCATCTTTTTATCATTGTTCTTTTTGCCTATGAAAATGAATTTTTTAATAACTATTAATATTATAAGGTAACTTGAGTTTCTGTTACTCGTGGAATGAACCTGTTAGCTGAAGATTGACATGCAAATACGGAAATGGTATATATGCTGTTATGCTATTTGCTGTAGTTATGTTTTTAAGTCTTGGTCGGCACAACACTCCTCTTTTGGCCTTAAATTTTCAATTCTGATGTTGTAGGAATTTAATTTGCCTTAATTTTTTCAATTTATATTCTTTATTTTTTGTAGGTATTTTTATTATTTTATATTGAAAGTACTTGTTCATTTGACTTACGTCCATTGCCAAATATTTGTATGGAATTTGTAACACATATGTATTTTTTGTATTTTTATTTAATAGAATTAATAAACAATTTTGTAAAATATTTTAAATTCTTTTATAAATAGAATGGAGCACTTTGTTTATTTATTTTTTTTATTTATATATATTTAGTATTCATGTAATTACTTTGAAAATAAATTAAAAAAATAAAATGACAAAAAAATAAATAAAATATATTAAATATAATTAAAAAATAAGTATTACCAAGAGAATACCGACTGATTATCAACGGATTATTAATGAATTACCGATGAATTAACAACACTTTTACCAATGGATTACCAACAAATTATTATTGAAATTATTACCGATTGAATTTATCAATGGAATTAATGCCGACAGAAAATTTCATCAATAATTATCAATGAATTTTTTAGATTATCAACATATTAGTAATACCAACTTATCTATCACTAACGAAAAATTCCGTTGGTAAATTTTGTCAGCAAAAATAATTTTTCTAATAGTGAAAAGGACATAAAATCATGTTCCAAACCCTGCCCACAAACTCAGACTTTTCCAAACAAAATTTACTATAACTACAGCATAATTCATGAAGATTACCTTATCACTTGAAGTAAATCAAGATGTGAGGATGAGGAGCTGCTAGACTGTTGCGACTCCCTTATACACCAATTCGACCTATACAAATAATTAATAAGAGAAATTTAGAAATCAACGTGGTACTTTCAATTATCAAAAACTCCAAAAGTTCACTGAGAAGAATCCCACCTTTGTGCTTCAAATTTTTTTACTTCTCTTTCATTCTGTCGATCTGTAAATTTAAAAAGAAATACAGTTTAAAGGCACACTAAGACATATGTTCAATTGTGAAGAGTGTAAAAGACTTTAATTTATATAATTTACACATATCCATTTAATAATGATATAAATTAATATGTTGGTATGTAATGTTGAAAAATTGAAAAAGACTAGGAAAAAAAGGTTTTAGTATTAAAAAAACTCTTGAATTAAAATTAATTATTGATTGCAATAAATATTTGATAGTTCAGTTGATTACAATAAAACAATACGAACTTGAATGATTATTTAATTTTAAGTTATGGTGTTTTTAATATTTAAGCCATAAAAGTAGTAATTAAATACACGCAAAATTTATTTGTACAATGGAACATTAGAAGTTTGTTCTTCCTTTGTTATTATTGAACATAAATAAATGCAGTAAAGGCAAGGTGCAGTTCATTGAAGCAGTTAATGTTGTTGAAGCATAAAATAACCTGAATTGGCAGTCTTGAAAAGTTTGTGGATTCAGTGATGCAATTGCAAGGGCTCTCTCCTCTACTCTGTTTCTACCACTTCAAGAGAGTTACACCTAAAGCAAGTTCTATGGTTAATAAAATAAGGAGCCATGTTTTTTCTGAGGTAGAAGTACTTAAAGAAAATAGAAATTAAATTAAGAAAACGAACTGAAGGGCAGTTTTTTTAGTTTACAGGCAAATGGAAAATAGAAATTCTTTAATCAACTAGTAAAAGAAAATTCAAGAGCATGGCTTTTTATTGGTGAATTTTTTTAAGAGAAAAGAAGAAGAAACCAGAAATTATGAAAAGAAAATTGACAGCAGCTTCTTCTTTATATATTTATATATATTAAATGAAATTGAAGAATGAAATTTAAGAAAAAATGTTCTTTTCTCTTTACTAAAATTAAAATGAAGAAAATGAAATCAATAAGCAAAAATTCTTTTTTTCCCTTTTGGAGTTATGAAAGAAAATTAGAAAGGGGGAGCAGAAGTTGCTTGTACTGGAAACTGTAAATGCAAATTAGAAATTGAAGAAATAAAACACTTGAATGCATGTTGAAACACTTTAAAAAATCGCAGTTTAATTATATGTATTATTTATTGAACTAATCTTATACCATAAGAAAAAAAGAAAGTATAAATACAGATTCATTACTCGGACTCTACTAAAAATTAAAGTAGCTAAGAGAAATGGCTGCAAAGAAACAGGCATATAATTATGATAATTTAAGTAGGAGCAGTTTTTGAAGCTTACCTGATCGCTTTGGAATCAAGCTGTGAGGACTGCTGGGGCTCTTTCCACCACTTTTAGAGGTCCAAATAAGAAAGGAAACCAGAAAATTTTCCTTCGAGGAAAGTATATAAGAAACTCAGGGAACAATAGAAACAAGAACGATTTTTACTATTTCTGCTTGAGCTGTTTGAGTTAGTAAAATGGTGGTGGTGATGGGTCTTTGCTTTCTAGAAAAATTAGTGTAGCTAGTCAACAACAGTCCAATTTGTCATGGGATCCAGCTAGCCCCTGTTACCTCTCCAAATGATGTCTCCATCGGCAGTGGAGAATACGAAAAATTAAAAAGGTTGTAGGAGCTGCATTGTCGTTGTATAAATATGAAATATCAATAGATGTTTGATGTGATTGACTGAAAAGAGAAATAGAAAGGGAAAAAGAAAAGAGGAAAAGAGAGAGAAATAGTATCATTCAAGAATTGAGTTTTGTTTGTATTTTGATCAATAATTTGCCTTTTCTTGGTCATCTTGTCAATTCCAAGCTTCGCACCAGACAACCAAGTATCTGTAGGGTGAATTATGATTCGAGCTACTACAGGGGAAGGGCTTGAATTTGTTTTGCTTTTGAGATAAAGACGGAATAGATTATATTATTTTGAAGTTAAATTTTGAAATAATATGAAATTTTTTAATCATCTTAAAATTTTTTAATAAAATAAATTATCAAGTAAAATTTATATATTTAATTCAACTAATGATACATCTTTATATATGCAAATACAAACTATATAAATATACAAAATTATTTCATATGATTTCATTGGTCAACAATATCTCTAATATGCAAGTAATCTTTTTAATTCAATCTTCTAGCTTCTTATAAGACTAAACAAAATTATCATTTACTCATCTGTTAAAAAAAATAAAAAGAGAATGAACAAACTACAACTTAGTAAATATAGGTTCACACACTTTATCATATCAAACATCGTTTTTATATATATATATATATCATATAGATCATTCAAAATATTCATCAAATCATTATTTCAAAACATTTCAAAAATTAGCATTAGATCAAACGTTTTGTAGAAATTAATATTAAAATATATCAATTCATAAATCATTGTAAAATAAACTATCATTCAAATATTGTAATCAAATTAAATTATAGATCAATCTTTAAAATTATTACAAATCATCATAAATTATTAGTTCATTGCTAGCTACGATCACTACTATAATCCATGATATTGGCTGTATCGATAAATTCTTCCTCATAATAATTGCTAACTATTATAACCCATTAGCTAGGGTTTTACGCTAACTACTATAACCTGTTCTCAGGGTCAAACGATCATAGTTATGCTAACTACTATAACCTGTTAGCTAGGGTCATAGAACTAGTTCTAGTGTCAATGATCTCACTTCTCAAGAATGTAAAAACATAGTTATCATAAAATTGTTTCTTAAACATAAATCATTTTCTCATTTCATTTATAAGCATGATCCATCATTTACATAGCAAAATACAAAATAATCATATGCTTGATCCTATTTTTTATATATCAAAAATAATGAAAAAAAACATTTACTCATTTAGAAATATACATATATACATAGGTTCTAAAACAAGCGGAGTGAGTGAGATTTTACTTATCTCCTTTCGATAAATTAATTAACCCTTTTTAGACCATTTATACTACAAAACAACTAAGTTACTCAAGAATTAACTCAACTAATTCTAGCAGCCTGAGCTCCTTTCACTAAAACAATCATATCTCAAAATATCCAACTCAAAATTATGATCTTTATAATGCATTAGAAACTAGACTTGATAAGCATTCTAATCATATATGGACCATCTCTTAGTTCCTTGAAGATTGATTGTAAGAAATTTTTCAATCCACGTTATATGCTGTTGTTAGATAGTATGTATACCTTCTAATAAAAATTACATATTTATTCATAGGAAACTCAAAATACCATTCTAGTTCTTTCGTTGGAAAATAGACTCAATAAGCTTTTCAAATATATATGGCTTAATCCATAATTCCTTCTACAAAATTTAAGACAATTTTCGTAATTCAACCCTGATGCTATTGCCATGCAGCCAGCACACATCCTTAAGTAATAATTAGACAAATTTTCATAGTAACTTGGAATTAATTCCGTTTATTTTGTTGGAAAGTAGATTTAGTGAGCTTCCCAACAGTATATAATACTTATAGCAATAATCTATCCATTAGTATAGAATTCCATTTTAATTTACTATTGTAGATAATAGCTTTTCATCAAAACAGAATTTCTCTTTTAATATTTAAAAACCCAAATCTTTACTTTTAGCCTTTAAAATTCATTCAATAATAATCATTAAGTCTTAATAGCATAAATAAAACAAAGCCCAATAGTTTCCCAAATATATCATGAAGATTAATGAAAGATTTCTTTATTTTCTCAATTTTTCTCTCACAATTTCAACTCCAAATAATAATAACCAACATGATATTTTTTTAAATAAAAATATGACATACTTATCTTTAGGAGATTAACTTGATTGTAGCCTTTGATTTCAAATTTCCAATTTCATTTTTCATGCTCTCTAACCCTATGAAAAATGAGGAAAAAAATTCTTATTTTCTTTTTTCTTTCACCATAGTTAGGTTTTTCTCTGGTAAAACATTTCAGTCACTTTTTTTTTAGTAATTAACATCTTAATTAAATTAATGGATTTTAGTAATAGTCTAGCTCAATTATCATTTAGGTTGGGGTATTTCAGAATTATTTCTCAAAAGAAGGTTTCCACTCTTCTCATGAACTGCAATAATGGAATTCGTGGAGTTCAGTGATCAAAACTTCCATTTTTTGAGGCAATAGTTTGATTAACAGAGAGTGATTGGCCTGAACAAATGGTTTTCATTTCACTGGAGAGATAGGTCTCAAAAGAGAGGAAGTAAAGGATCAGAAAATACTGAAGAAAGAGAAGAGCTTTGTTTTGTTTCCCATTATAGAAAAAGATACACAAAAATAACTGCAATATCTATAATAGAAAGTATGAATTTTTCTTCGATGAAGTATTGCAATCATTTTATATTTGTGAGATTACCTCATGTGTGGATAGTGACAAAAATTAAGGAAATGCTAACATTTTTGAAAAAAAAATAAAAGATATTAAATTTTTTATTTTAAAATTATATGAATATATCATTTACACAAATTATTATTTTTTATTTTTTAGTTTTCAAATTCATACTATTTATTATACGCGTAATTGTGATTGTTTGAGAATACTAAAATGGAGTCTTTGGTAATAGATTTTTAGTTGAATTTATAAGTTTTTCATTGTCTTTCTTTAACAAATACTAGTGTTCATGTATAAAAAAGAAGTTACTTTCAAAATATAGAAAAATAAAATAAGTGCCTTATGAATCCTTAAAAATTAGTAGAATTTTTAAAACTAAAAATTGTTTGTCAATATATATTACAACTAACTTTTGTTATCCATGCTACACATAGATTATTTTTTTTATTTAAATGTGTTTAAATATATAAATTAATATTATTAAATCACTTAGATATTCTATATATATATGTAAAGTATAAATAATATAATGAAGATATTGAAGCAATTAAAATTTTTAATTAAAGATTTAAAAAACTCAAAACATATAATAATATTTGAGAAAAAAATCCAAAATATTTATATATAAATTGTATTATTGAGTACACCAACAAAATATTAAATTGAAAACTAAAAGTTTCATCATTTCAAATTAACTTTCTTCAATTTGTGTCATATCTATCTTGCACAATCATTTTTATACACCTACATGTTTATATAATTCTAAGATAAATTTTATTTATTTGAAAAAAGCAATGATTTTAAATGTTTAAATAATATACATGATAGCTTACTTGCATGTATATTTTTGTATGAGTTTTATGAATATCTTAATTTCAACATCTACAAAATTTGTCAAATTAATTTTTATAATTGCTCTAAACTTTACATTTGATGTAAAATTGTGTTATTGTAAAAATTGAAATGAAATAGTTTAAATTTTAGATAATAATATTAAATTTTAAATAATTGTTTTAAAAATTTGTAAACAGGTTTTAATAAGTGTCAGTCCCCATTCACAAAATTTTATAATCAATTTTAAAGGTAAAAATATTTACTTTTTGCTTTTGCTACTTATATTTTGCTTAAAAAAACCAATAATATTTTAAAATAATTAAATTATAAATTTTAATTTCAAATAAATAAACATGTTTTTACTTTTATATTAAACAATTATGTTAGAATTAGTACTGTATTTTAGTCATTTGCCTTTATTTATAAATTAAAAAAACAAATAAAAGAAAAGCATAACAAAATCAACAATTAAAAGTAAGCATATACAATCTTTTTTAAATAAATAAATAAAACCAATAAACAATGCTTAAACAATTAAATCAATATTGTTTACCTTCAATTGTCAAAATACTTCATAAGAGTATTTCTATAAGATCTATGAATTGTCAAAAAATTTCTGTAAGATCTATACATACATCTTGAAACAAACAAAATATTCGAAGTTTTCATAATAATTTCAAAAACCAAAAGTATTTATTTTAACTTTTTAATATGTGAATGCACATATTATAAAAAAATATATAGTAAAAAAATTATGTATCTCATATATCAAAATGTTATAAAATATAATAAAAAATTTTGTATATCTCACATGTTAAAAAATCATTTATTTTCAAGCATAAATATTGAAAAATATTTATATGAATATATCATCTACACAAATTATTATCTTTTATCTCTAAATTTTAGAATTCAGACTATTTATCATGTATGTAATTTTGATTGTAAGACAACACTAGAATGAAGCCTTTAGTACATAGATTTTTAGTTGAAATTGTAAGTGTTTCCTTTTCCTTCTTTAACAAATGCTGGTATTTATGCATAAAAAAAGAAGTTATGTTCAAAATATAGACAAATAAAATAAGCGTCTTATGAATTTTTACAAATTAGTAGTAATTCTTAATGCTAACAATTGTTTGTCTTATGACAACTTAATTGGTTGCAATAAAACCATAAAAACTTGAATGATTATGTAAAATTTAATTTATGGTCTTTTTTATATTTAAGCCAAAAAAAGTAGTAACTAAATACTGGCAAAATTTATTTGTACAGTGGAATATTAGAAGTTCGTTTTTATTGAAAATAAATAAATGCAGTAAAGCGCACGTGCAATTCATTGAAGCAGTTAATACTGTTGAAGCATATAATTACCTGAATTGGCAGTCTTGTAAAGTTTGTGGATTCAGTGTTGCAATTGCAAGGGCTCTCTCCTCTACTCTGTTTCTACCACGTCAAGAGAGTTGCACCTAAAGCAAGTTCTATGGTTAATAAAATAAAGAGCTATGTTTTTTTGAGGTAGAAGTACTTAGGAAAATAGAAATTAAATTAAGAAAAGGAAACTGAAGAGCAGGTTTTTTCTAGTTTACAGGGAAATGGAAAATAGAAGAGCAAGGCTTTTTTTTTTTAAAAAAAAGAACAAACTAGAAATTATGAAAAGAAAATCGACTGGCAGCTTCTTCTTTATATATATTAGATTGAAAATCAAGACTGAAATTTAAGGCAAAAACGTTCTTTTCTTTTTTTTGGCTAAAATTAAAATGAAGAAAATGAAAATGGAAGAGAATTGTAAAAAATATATAATAATTTTATTTTTATAAAAAAAATATTATTAGTGATTTATAATTAAAAATTATGAAATTAACTGTTTAATATATTTATTTTATTTTATATATTTACATATTAATATATTTATAATTGTAAATTTTATTAATATATATTTACATTTATTTTTAATTATTAATAAATATGATATATTTTTTAAAATTATTATAAAATATTATTTTGATTCCTTTAAAATTAAAAATCAAGATCGAACAAAGCTGTGAGGAGTGATCGGGCTCTTTCCACCACCACCAGAAATGTTTCCTTTGAGGAAAGTAGATAAGAAACTCCAAGGAACAATAGAAACAAGAACAATTTTTAGTAATTCTGCTTGAGTTGTTTGAGTTAGTAGACCGGTGATGGTTGCAGGTCTTACGCTTCATTTCTAGGAAAATCACTGTGGCTAGTCAACAACGGTCCAATTTGTCATGGGATTCAGCAAACCCGTGTTTGGTGGGTGAAATAATTAGTTCCGCACCGAAAGTGACCTCCACCAAAAGATGCCTCCATCAACAGTGGAGAATACGAAAATTAAAAAAGGTTATAGGAGCTACATTATTGTCACGATTGACTGAAAAGAGAAATAGACAGGAAACAGACGAGTGAAATGTAGAGAGAAATAGTTTTATTCAATAAATGAGTTTTGTTTGTATTTGATCAATAATTTGCTTTTTCCTGGTCATCTTGACAGTTTCAAGCTTGGCAACTGAAAACCGAGTATCAGTGGGATGATCAAAACTTCGAGCTACCATCATTGAAGGGTTTGAATTATTTCTCAAAACAAGGCTTTCACTGTTCTCAAGAACTGCAATAGTAGAATATATTCATGGAGTTTAGTGATTAAATTGTTTGAGAAAATAGTTTTGGTTACCAGAGAGTGATTGGCCTGGACAAATGGTTTCATTTCAATGGAGAGATAGGTCTCAAAAGAGAGGAAATAAACCGATTAGAAAATATTGAAGAAAGAGCAGAAGCTTTGTTCTGTTTCCCATTGGAAAAAAAGATACATAAAAATGGCTGTAATATCTATAATAGAAATTTAGTATGGATTTTTCTTGAACGAAGTATTGCAATCATTTTTTATTTCAATTTAAAAGGGAATAATTTTTGTGAGATTACTACGTGTGTGGTTAATGAAAAAAATTAAGGAAATGCTAACATTTTCAAATAAAATAAAAGTTATTAAATTTTTTATTTTATAATTTATATAATTATATCATTTGCACATACTATTATTATTATTATTATTTGAAAAATATATTAAAATTAAAAATTATTTTACATGTTATTACAAAGAGAAATTTTAAGGATTTTTTAAAGTGTTAGAAAGAAAAATCATTTCCTTAAGCATTTACATAAATAAATCTTATCAAATTTTTTATATATTTTAACATAATATTATATATAATTTTTAATTCATTCAATAAAAATAATTTGTTAAAAATAAGATAACCACCAAAATTTTATGTTATTGTAATTATTATGCCGTGTTTGAAGATTAAACCAAAATGCTGTGAGATATCCTAAGCCGGTGCTTGGAAAAACTTAGGTACTTATTAATGTTTTCCAATGATTAGTCATGGATTTCAATTGCAACAGCTAGCCATTACACAGAGACCTTAATGTGGGAGTTTTTTCCCAAACTAAGGTATTAAGAAATCTTAATTCCCTAATAAGAGTACTTTTATTCTTATTTACTAAAATAGGTAATTTTTTGCATGTAAACAGGAGAACAGCCACCTCATCCTTAACTTAATCTCTCTCTTAGTCTTCTGTTTTGTTTCCTTTCGTTTTTCTTAAAAAATGCACTTTCTTAGAATAGGCTACAATAAGGCAGTCGAACTCTACTACAAATTCGTCTTCCCTTTTGAATTGGCATTTTTATTGTAGCCCAACAGTAAACATTTTTATTTTCTGGATCTATTTTGATACATTTAGTTTCAGTGAAATTGATGTCTATATTTTTCTGCTCAACATGAAACAGGAAAACCATATCCTTCATCATCGATCATCTTATTTTTATATTCAATACACTTTACCTTCTGATTATGTTGAGAATTGGCTCAACAATGCTGCAAGCTTCTACTTTACCACATGTATCACTTAACTAAAAAAATTATCTGTAGGAAGGTAAAAGAATGAAAATTTTTTACATTAAATATTTTTTAAATACTCCATTTCTTCGATAGTGTTTTTTCAAAACAAAAATTTCTCATTTAGAGATTTTAAAGAATTATTATTTAGATTTATTTAAAGTTTTATCCTTAAAAATTTTTATTTTTACTATTATTATATTCGATATAAATCTTAAAAAAAATAAATTGTTCTAACAATAAATTGAAACACAACATTGTGGATTGCATAAAATATTACAATAGCATAAAAATCCATCCACAAAAAGATATATATATATATATATATATATATATAGATATAAACATAAAATTGTAATTGAGCTGAACAATATAAAAGAGATGTAGATTTACATGATACATATAAACCATGCATGACAACCGGCCTTACGGAGAACAAACAGACTTTTGGCATATATTGCAGCTTTTGCATATAAAAAGGAACTTTTAACACCTAGGATTCGTTATTACCTAGTTTGAGACCAATGCTACCACTTTGTAACTTTCTATTTTCATCTAAAGTAAAAAAAATAAGAAAATGGAGCTCTGACAATCCTTAGAACCTCTTTGACGAACAAGCAGTAAAGAGAAGTAAATCTATTAAACCAACAGATGAAAATAAAATTTACTTTATTTTCTTGTATAGCCCTCATGCGAGAGGGTCCAGCCGACCTGAATCAATATAAATTCCGATGAACAAACCATGTGCGGGAAAGGAAAAGGAATATACGCGGAACAAGAAAATCTAAATTTTCTGCAACTTGACCATACGCAAAACCGATTTCGAAGAGGAAGAAATGCTATGTAAAAGAAAAAATTGTTTATGGCCTTTCATAATGCGCAAATGAAGAAGATGAAAAAGAAAACAAGAAAAAAAAATCTTTGGAGTTCTTCAAAACTTTCAGTTTTCTTGGTGTTTCTTGCCTATTTGAAGATTATTAAGCCTGAACAATAATACAGGAAAGAACAACAAGTTCACTTTCAACTTTGCATAGGAGTATGACATGTATAAGAATAAAGTGACTACCTTCTTCAAGTTTTCGTTTTTTCTTTTGGGAGAAACTTTCTTTGTTTCCAGCTAGCAAGGATCCACCTTTTTTTTTTATTTGTTTTTGCTTTTGTTTTGTTATGCATGTATCTTAATATTGTAAAATAAAAACAAATTTGAATTTATATATATATATATATTTTTTGCGGAAGATTATTTTTAAATTGCGTTGAAAAAATTGAGAATAGGTTGTAAGACAAAGGAAAGTGCATTTTTTTTTGGAAAAAAGAGACGAACAAAACAAAGAACTAAGAGAGATGAAATTAAGGATGAGGTGGCTGATCTTGTGCTTACTTGTAAAAAAAATGACCATTTTGGGAAATAAAAATAAAAGTACTCTTATTAGAGAATTAAGATTTCTTAATACCTTAGTTTGGGAAAAAGCTATGTAGTGCCATTTTCTGACGAAGAAAGACTACAAGTTGACATCATCAAATCCTATGTAACGATATCTCATTGCTTTAATTAATCACAAGCATTTTTCCAGTGATTTTATATACGAGATCCACATACAATGAATCATCTCCTCCATCATAAAATGATTATAATAACATATGTGATAAACTAATATTTTTTATATTAAAGATTACTGAGAATTGAACTCGATCACAAGAATTAAAGAATTAAAGACTCTAATATTCAATGGCTATTCCACCAACAAACAAAAACATAAAAATACGGCTTAAAAAAAAGAAAGTATAAATACAAATTCATTACTCAGATTCTACTAAAAATTAAAGCAGCTAGGAGAAATGGCAGTACGGAAACAAGCATATAATTAAGACAATTCAAGTAGGTGCAGTTCTTGAAGCTTACTTCGTCACTTTATGTAAGAACAATATAGACACTCAATTTTGTTTGAGGTTTTCTTTTTTTTTTATATTATTGGATCTCAAATTACATTTTGATTTTGGGTTTTCAAGGCTATTTTTAAGCTCAATTTAAAAAGTCAAAATGTGTTTTTTTTTTTTTTATTTGGGTTAAATATATATTTGATCCTTGAACTTTATGATTTTTGTCAAATTGGTATCTAAAGAAAAATTTCTACTATATTAGTACTTAAACTTTTTGGTATCTTGATTAATATCGTTAGTCAATTTTGTTGACGTAAAATGAATATCCAATAAGGTACATATGTCAAAAAAGTCTAGTTAGTATAGCATCATCATTGTCACGTTATTTTTAAAAGAAATTTTTTTTAAATTAAAAATCTAAAAAAATTCAAAAAAAATGTAAAATTCTAAACCTTCAAAAAAAATTAAAAACTTAACAAAAGTAAAAAAAATTCTAAAAGTTATAAAAAATTCTGAAAAAATTTTAAAAAATTTTAAAAAATTATTAAAAATTATAAAATTTATAAAAAATATTAAAAAGATTTTTAAATTTTTTTAAAATATTCTAAAATTTTTTTAAATTTCTCAAAATTTTTTTAAAAATTTAAAAGTTTTATTATTTTAAAATTTTTGGCTTTTATTTAAATTTTGAAATTTTTTTGAAAAATTTAAAGTTTCCTTAATTCTTTTGGAATTTTTAAAAAATTTTAGAATTTTCTAGAATTTTTAGAAAATTTTTATTTTTTTAAATATTTTTAGAATTTTTGATAATTTTCAAATTTTTTTAAATTTTCAAAAATTGTTTAAATTTTTAAATTTATTAAAATTTATTAAAATTTTTTTATCTTTTTAAGAATTTTTTAATTGTTTATTTATTTTGGAATTTTCTAAAAAATTTTTTAAATATTTTATAATTTTAAGAACTTTTGAAAAATTTTAATAATTTTTTTAATTTTAAAAATTTTTAAAAAGATTATTTAAGAATTTTTAGAAAATTTTTAAACTTCTTTAGCAGTTTTTTTAACTTTTTAAAATTTTTTGAACATTGTTATAATTTTTAAAAAAATTTTAATTTTTTTAATTTTATTTTTAAAATTTTCTTTCTGCCATGATGATATAATGCTAACTGAATTTTTTCACATATATTAACATTTTATTGGATGTTCATGCTATGTTAGTAAAATTTGTCTAATGATGTTAGTTCGAGATACTAACGTAATAATAAATTTGAACATTTAAGTATTAATATGATAAAAAAATTATTTAAATACTAATGTGACAGAAATTATAAAATTTAGATACTAAATATTGTTTAACATTTTTATTTTATTTGGTCAATCAAGAAAAATAAGAAACAAGATGATAGGAAAATTTGATTTTGTGAATATTCTGGAAGATTCGGTGAGCTTGAATTTGGTAATATTTGGACTCCAATTCTTTTGAAAAAGGAAAGAGAATTATGCAAAGTTAAAATTGGATGTTGATAGATCCAATTCTCTTAAATCTTTCCTACGAATTTTTGGACTGGAATTTGCTATAAGAACAGCTCATTAGCAACTCAATAGGACAAGAATCCACGAAGGCAATGAGCAGTTCGCACACCTACAAGCCTCAATCAAACACTGATAAGAAAAATAGAGAAGCAGGGCCAGCACAGCAATTCAACAGGGCAAGAAACAAGCAGCAGAGATCACAATAAAAAATAGAATTGACACACACAGCTTTAAGCCATCCTAAACCCAACAGAGACAACCGAAATCCAAGCTCACAGCACAGCTTATCGACAGTCAAGAAATTTAGCAGCCACAACCCAGAAAAACGTGAACCAAAACCTGAACCCAAAAATAAACCCATTATTTTGCTTACTTTGTTTTTACTCTTGTTTAAAATTTAATTGCTTTGGTTGAAAAATATGGAAATTAAAATTTTAACATTGTAATATTTTAAATTGTAAATAGGTTTGTGTAAATTTGTTTTGTACAATTACTTTGCATAATTATTTTTGTATAATTATTTTTGTAATTATTTTGTATAACTAATTTGAAATTAAATTGTAAATAAATAAAAGGAAATAAATTAGTTTCTTTGTTATAAAATATTTAATAAATTTAATGACAGAGTCTCTTCAAGTAAATAATAAGTTTATTTTAAATACTTTTGAGGTAAAAAAATTTTTTTTAGTAAAAATCTAAAGATACTTTTCTCAATATTTAATTATTAAAATTAATAAAAATCATTTTACTAAAGGTTTAGATAAGATAACATGTGACTAATTTGACACAAATTTTAGGTATTGTAAAGTGTTAAAATCTTTTTTATATGTAATCAAATCTCGAATTTAATTTTATTACTATAGATCATAATCTATTTTTTTTAAGAATCTTTTCTCAAACTTAAAATAACTTAAAAAAATAAATTTATATAAATGATTAATCACACTTAAATAAAAAATATTTCTAGTTATTTTATATTTTTGTATTTAATCGATAAATTTAAGGACAAACTGTTCCACTACTTGTAGAGATCCAAATAAGAAAGGAAACCAGAAAATTTTCCTTTTGAGGAAAATAGATAAGAAACTGCAGGGAACAATAGAAACCAGTACAATTTTTAGTATTTCTGCTTTCGCAGTTTGAGTTAGTAGATCGCTGGTGATGATGGTTCTTACGCTTTCTAGGAAAACCACAGTAGCTAGTCAACAACGGTCCAATTTGTCATGGGTTCTAGTCAATCCCTGGTAGGGATGTGAAATAATTAGTTTAGTATCCAAGTAGATTTAGTTATTCGGATATTTGTATCATATAAATATTAAAATTTATAGTTTATATTATATTTTATATGAGATTTATATACCATAATTTATATTAATATAAAAATATAAAATATATATTTTTTATTTTATTAAATTATATATAATAATTATTAAAATTTTAAATTATATTATTTTTATATTTTTTAAATTATATTTAAATTGTATTAACGTATTATGTTGATATAATATATATAATTTATAAGTTTATTTTTTAAAATTTAAAAATGGTTCTCCTAAAAATATAAAAAATTGTTATTTGTGATTATAAATATTAAAATTTTGAGACTTTAGATTTAAGTTTCATTATATGTAAATTTGTTTTAAACTTAAATTGGATGTATTTAATTATATTTTAATTTGTTGATTAATTTTTTTGTTTGATAATTCAGTTATATAATATTTAATTATAATTATAATTATAATTTGTACTTGTACTTGTAATTTCAAAAAAAATTTAAGACAAAAAATTTTTAATTCTCAAATTTCAATTAACTTATAAAAAGTATTACTATTATAATTTAGTTCTCATTAAAAAATTTAAAAATAAATATATTTGTTAAATAGTTATTTTTTATTTTAATATTTGAATTTTTTATGTATTTTATTTATGATTATATTATAAAATATTATATTTTACTTAAAATTTTTATAAATTTTTAATGAAATAAAAATATATTATATATTAAGAGAAAATTTCACTTGTTTGGTCCCTCTATCTTGAAATCCTGGATCTTGTCAATAGCAAGCTTGGCAGTTGGCAGCAGAAACCAGGTACCTGTAGGGTGCTCAAAGATTCGAGCTACTAGGACTGAAGGTTTTGTCCATATATATTATAATTTTTTATTCATCCAACAAAAATAGTTTCTTAAAAATGAGATTTAAGTGAAATTGATTAAGTGAGGTTTAAAAAATAAAAATGTTTTAAGTAAAACTATGTTTAAGATATATACATAACACTCAAAATTCATAAATTGACCAAACTTACATTAAGTTCTTATATATATATATTTAATATATGAAATTATTTAGACTATTGTTTTAATTAATTCTTATTTATATTAAAACAATGGCAAATATAAAAATACAAATCTATAATACACATTAAACCTTATACACACATGGAATGAAAGATTCATGAAAAGGAAAATAAAAACAGCAAAATCAATGTTTATGATTAATTATGAAGAACAGAACATGCGAATCAGAAAGCAAAACATGTTTGGATTATGATTTAACTTCAGTATTAGGGCCTGCAACGTTCTTCCCCATTGTACTGTAAGTATCTACCAAAAATAGATAAACCGCATAAGTCTGGTATTTTATTATGTTATAAACATAGAAAAATGAAATAAAAAAGATGAAACTAGAAATTCAGCAATTGTATAATAATAATAATAATAATAGCAAAGACTCACACTAAATCAAATAGCTTGCTTCCATCGGAGGCCATCGAAGAACTTGAGGAAGGGTAGAAGGACATTGTTTGCATTGGGATGGTCTTTCCTTATCAAGGTTGTCAAGCAGGGGAAGATAGAAAGGAATCCGCTTGACTACAAATGCTCTTCAGTTCTGGTAAAAAGATTAATTCCAATGTCCTTAATTTGGGAAGAATAGTGTTGTAAAGTTTGATGTTTGATGGATTCATTGTTGCAATTGCAAGGATTCTCTCTCTCCTTCTCTGCACTGTTTCTACCACTTCTAGTGAGTTACAGCTAAAGCAAGTTCCATGGTTAATAGAATAAAGAGCACTAATTACATAAAATAGATTTAAATTATTCAAGTTTGAGGTATTTAACACAGGTCATTTATGTGCAATTTGTTAGCTTTTATAATCAAATAGACTGTATTTGAATGAATTATTTAAATCAAGTTTAAATTTATCGATTTTAATTAAATTATTTAGGGTTAATTTAACATTTCAATATCATAGAATAATTTTTTAAAAAATAAATATAATTAAGTTATTTAAAAATTAAAATATAAAAGTTAAATGAATTAAAGGTCATTTACTAATATGAAATTAAGTTACTTAAATATAAAATTAACTTTGTTCATGATAAAAATATTATTAATAAGTTTTTATTGGCTAATATTAAATACTAATTTTTAATTTTTTTTGCAGTATGTATTAATGATTCATATTAATATATCATATAATCATATTCACTCACTTTATTTATGTCGTAACAGTTTTTGGACTTTCAGACGTAAAGTGTTTTAAGATCGAAAAAAAAAAGAGTCATTACCAATCTTTGTTAGGGTGTAATTGGTCACTAAAAGAATTATCTTTTTAATAAAACCATAAAAGTGGGTTTAAAGTTTATTAAAAAGACAAATATTGGTCTATGAAAACCAAGTTGGGTCTAAGAGTCGGTTACTCGTGAGGAAGGATTAGCACCCCCACAACGCCCATAAATTGGTACCATTTAATTTTGCGCTATTTTCGACGTTTGATAAAAATGGTTTCAATTTGAAGTTTAACACTAATTCCCTTCATTTAAAAAAAAATAATTTTTGGTTAAAATCCCTTTTTAGGAATATTAAAAAAAATCTTTAAGTTAAAGAATTATCTTAAAATTCTTCAACATTTAGGCAGAACTTAAGATGACCTTTTTCACTTGAGATTTAATACAACATCCCTTAAAATAAAAATAACACTCATTGTAAGAAATGATTATTGGTGACTCTCCAACATCTAGGTAGAGTACCGATAATTATTCCCTTCGGAATGTTATTTTGATTTTATTTTATAATATCATGATTTTAAAAGTAAGCAAATAAAAAATATTTTGTGCAAAAAAGTAAATGATGGTATTATCAAATAGCAAGTAAAAATTAAAGACAAATAAATGCGAAATGAGCATCAACAATAATATAATAATGCATGTAGGCCCATGGATATTATGCCAGATGATAAAATGCAATTTAAAAAAATAGATTCTTAAATATAATGAGACTACCTTGACTCTCCAATATTTAGGTAGAGTTTAGTATGACTATTTATATTTAAGATATCATTTTATTATTATTCTTATTCATTTAATGATTTTAATCCTATGGTTAAAGTGAATTAAGGGTTGGCATGAAAACTTGATGAAATAAAGTTTCTTAAATACCCCATCGTCTAGGCGACATTCAAGAATAAATTATTTCGTATGAGACTTTCACACATATCCTTAAAGTTTCAGAATGGATTTAAATTGGGTGTAGGTTGAGGTTTTAGAGTTTGAATGATTTTTTAGTAATGATTCGGGAATGCATACCGAATTTGGGGTTTTAGAATTTTGGATTTTAAAGTTTTGGATTTTAAGAGTTTGGGATTTTGGATTTTTAAGGGTTTTTAGAAACTTGGACATTTTGGTTTTGGATTTTAAGGTTTAGGATTTTGGATTTTTTGGATTTTGATTTTGGGGATTAAGGTTTGGAGTTTAGTTTTAGGGTTTAGAGGATTTAAGTTTGATTTTAGGAATGCGAATATCTTTAAAAATCTCCAACATCTAGGTAAATTTTCGAAGCAAGTTCGGTTTTTATAATTTCTAAAAATTAATTAAAAAAATTTTCATATATTTCTTTTTTTAGGAAAATTTATTATTAAAAAATCAATTTATTATTATTATTATTATTAAATAAGAATTGAAACTAGTAGACCCAGACAAAATCGATGTTTACTATTGCCCCTCTTTGCACATTACTGAGAATTAAGAATAGGGCAAAAACAAAGACAATAATTTTGTGCGAAAGCAAATCGTGGATTTTTTAAAAATTTTTCTTTTTTCTCTTTTTTTTAACCATAAGTCAAGTGATAAAGAAAACGACCGGGACGACATCGCAAGTCGAAAAATAAAAAATTGACCGAGACAACACTGTGAGTGAAAATTAAAGAATTGATCGGGACGACACCGCAAGTCGAAATTAAAGCATCGATCGAAATTAAAGAATCGATCGCTATAACATCGTGAATCGAAATTAAAGAATCAATTGGGACAACATTGTGAATAGAAATTATGCCCAGAGGTCTTACAGAATCGACTGGGATAATATTGTAAGTCAAAAAATAAGAAATCGATCGGGATAATATCGTAAATCAAAATTATGCTTGGAGGTTTTATAGAATCAACTGGAATAACACCGCAAGTTGAAAGATAAGGAATCGATCGGGATAATACCACGAATTGAAAATTATGCCTGAAGATCTTAGAAATCATGCTCGAAGGTCTTACAGAATCGACTGGGATAACACCGTAAGTCAAAATTAAAGAATCGATCGGGATAACACTGTGAATCGAAATAATGCATGGAGGTCTTAAAAATAATGCCCAGAGGTCTTACAAAATCAACTAGAATAACATCGCAAGTCAAAAGATAAGGAATCGATCGGGATAACACCGCGAATTGAAATTATGCCCAGAAGTCTTATAAATTATACCCGGAGGTCTTACAAAATCGACTGGGATAACACCGTAAGTCGAAAGATAAGGAATCGATCGGGATAATACCACGATTCAAAATTATGCCCGGAGGTCTTAGAAATCACGTTGGGAGATCTTAGAGATTATGCCCAGAGGTCTTACAAATCTTAAAACCTTTGAATGCTCCTCTAATCAGAGGTAATGAAACTTTGAAAATTTGAAAATCTTTTACCAGGAGGTCTTGGAAGTTGTGCCTGAAGGTCTTAGAGATTATGCCCGGAGGTCTTACAAATCTCAAAATCTTTGAATGGTCCTCTAATTAGAGGCAATGAAACTTTTAAAATTTGAAAATCTTTTTAAAAATGGCTTTCGCCTGGTCAAAATTTTTTAGACTCTAACGGTCTTTTCTGAAGAAGGTTCCTTCTAAACAAAGGCTTTGAAATCTCAATTAAATTTGGTTCCTCTTAAACATAGGCTTTGAAATCTTTATTGAAAATGGTTCCTCTTGAACAAAGACTTTAAAACTTTAAAAACTTGCCCTTTTTTTGTTTTTAATACTTACAAAGTTGATAAATGAAATCATGATACAAATGTCTATTCTCATCAAATGAGGCTAATGGAAATGTCGATGCAAATGCCAACGCCAACACAAGAATGCGAATGCTTGATGCAAATACATTTGACTTTTTCATAATGCAAATGACAATGTTCTTTTCATGTAGATGTCCCTACAAATACCTTTTCTTAAGATGCAGATGCCATGATGCAAATGCAAATGTCTTATACAAGTGCAAATGCAAATGATACAAATGTGAATGTCTTTCTTGTGATTAGATGCAAGCGATGCAAATGCAAATATCCTTTTCATGATTCATAAGCAAGTGATGCAACTATGAACATCTCTTTTTATATTTTTTATTTGCAGGTCAAATGTCTTTCTCATGACACAAGTGATGCAAATGCAAGATCTTTCAAAAAGTTTTGCATTAGGAATTTTTTATTCTAGATAGTACCTTGAAACTTTGAAACTCTTTTGGGGGCCAAATAAACTAGGCTTAAAACTTCATTAATGGCCAGTTAAACTAGGCTTTAACAGATAAACTGGGCTTAAAACTTCACTGATGGCTAGATAAATTGGGTTTAAATTTCATCAAGGGCCAATTAAATTGGGTTTAAAACTTCATTGATGTCCAGCTAAATTGGGCTTCAAATTTCATTAAGGGCCAGATAAATTGGGCTTAAAACATTAATATCTAGGCTTAAAACTTCATTGATGGCCAACTAAACTGGGTTTCAATTTCATTAAGGGCCAGATAAACTGGACTTAAAACTTCATTGATGGCTAACTAAATTGGGCTTCAATTTCATTAAGGGCCAGCTAAATTGGGCTTGAATTTTTTTTAAAATTTGGCAATCCCTATAAAAAATGAGAGAGGCAGGAATTTTCTTTCCAAATGGATGTAATGGTTTTATAGAGAAAAATTTTGTTTATTCAAGAGGTTTCAATACTTGAAGGGAGTGAAAGAGGCATATAATTCTTCATACAAGCTCACAGATGAAACATAAGCTTCTCTAAAAGCATGAATTCCATGAAAATCAAACATATTCAACATTTTTCTTAGTCTCCAAATATGATATTTTGATATATGTCAAGGTCAGCTGTAAGGGCTTGAAATCTTAAAAGGTTATTTAGGAATGGATCAAAGTTTAGATTTTTGAATTCAACCCATCTTAGACTTCTGTGGCTTCGATATTTTAGATCTTTAAAAAAAGTTTGGCTTCACATTTGTTTAGCATCCACCATATTTAATATTGGGAATGGCCTTTCAGGATTTACTCTAGACTGCCATTTCGAAGGTTTTCACCCTAGAGCTACTTTTATTTTTATTTTTTTTATTTTTTGTTTGATTTTTTTTTACACACCATGCATTTAAAAATATTCAAACTTAATTCAAAACATGAAAAGAATTTTTTCGAAAGGGTTTAACATTTCAAATTGGAAATTAGGTAATAAACGGGAACTCAAAAGATTTATAATCATTATTTCAAGAGAAACTCTTCAAGTTTAAGCCTTTATGCCTAATCCAATATGAACTTTTCAAATGTTGTAATGTAGGTTAAGGTTCATGGTTTCCAAAGAAAAGGATAGAAAAGCCCAAACAAGTATTTAAGGGTATTTGTAACTAAGGATCATTTTTCATTTGAAGGATACACTCTAAGGTATATTCCCTTTTATGCTTTCTACCCATTCATTTCTCTTCTTTTTTCTTCTTTTATTCTTCTTTTCCTTTCATTTTTTCTTTTTTCTTTTGCGTTCCTTTATTGAGTGGATTCACAACTTTTATGAACTTTTATACTGGACTTTTACCCCCATCACATGAGATTCCATTAGACATTCCCATTCTTATTCTTCGAACACATTCTTTTTTGCCCCTCAATGTGGAGAGTGATCCTTAGTCAAGGTTTATTTTGAAAGAATTCAATTAGGCTCAAAGAGATAACATGGGATAAATTTTTATTTTTTGAAGGGATAATGAAAGATGGCCATTTGTTATTCAAGCATAAACACTTAAATTGAAGAGTAATTCTATTTAGGAAATGAACTTGAAGAAAGGTTTTTATTTCAAAAGCTTTTGTGTGTGTGTGTGTGTTTTTTTTTTTTTTGAATTATTGGCTTTTTTCTATTTTAGGCTTTTTTTTTCATCCTTTTTCCAAAACTTTGACTTTGTTAAGACTTTATTTGGATTTGCTCAAAATTTTTAAGTGCATGATGTCATAACAATTTTTCTTTTTCTTTTTTACTTTTTTTTTTTTTGCATGCCCCTATGGCTCACACCTAGATTCATTTTGCCAGTAATATGCTCCAATTTAACATACCACCCTTGATGAAAGAAAATGGTTATGTAGAATGAACAAGAGAATGATCATATGAAACAAATTAGAAAAAGATTATATGGGCTGAAACTGTTTAAGTTATTAGATAATCTAAGTTACTTCATAAAAAGAGAACAAAAGGGTTGATCATAGCTCAAGTTGCCTTAAAGGTAATGAAGTATTTCTTTTCTGACAATCATACCTCAAGACAAAGGATCAGGTCAATTTTGGGGTAAAAAGCTGAAAGAACAGTATGTTTGACTTTATTTTACCAAACTTGGGTTTGAAAATTTTGAAACTGTAGCATAATCTTGACACCTCAAATTATCACATTTGAATTCTTAAAAATATCATATATACTTGATTTTCTAGGAACCATACATTTTTTCAATGAATGTTTCATTGTTCATTGCGTTAGAAAAGAATATTGCCTCTTTGATATGATAACAGTATCAGGTGAAAGTAAGGTTCACAAATTCAAATTCAAGCCTGTCAAAAGGTCATGGTAGATGAATGGGGTTAACTGAATGATTAAAATGAATTAGTGTTTAGGTATTTGGAAAATTCTTAATAGTAATCGCCAATTCATATTAGACTCACAACTTATTTTTTCTTTTTTCCTTCTTTTTACTTTTTTTTTTATTTTTTTAAGACATTGCTATAGCCTTGATACTTAACCATGCAGGGGCTTTATTCATATCTAACATCTTTCCCTTTTTAATAATTTTAAAAAAACCAACCATATATCGAAAGCTTATATGAAATAAAAGACCTCAAATGATAATATAACCATAAAACACTATGATGCACAATATCCATTCATGCAATGCAAACCTTCAAACCCGACAAAAAATTTACCATCATGGTGGTACTCTTGAAATGACATTCAAAGTTACATAAATAAAAGTTTCTCACTTGACATTTCAACTTTAGCATCACTAACTTGTAACTTTACTACTATCAATCATCAAGACCACCAACTAGCTCTTTAAACTTTGTAGCATCTATATTCATCAAAGCTTGAATTGTATCTTTAAAGGTAGTAAATCTTCTATAGAATGCCCTTTAATTCCATTATGAAATTCATATTTAGCATTAGGATCATACCACTTCAGGTACGAAGGCTTTTTGGGTCTTGTAGGAATAATAGAGATCATATGGTTCTTGATCAGTAAGGTAAAGAGCTCAACATAAGGTATTGGAAGTGAATGATACATTTTGGCTCCCTTTCTTTTACAGCTTTGTGAATGGCTTGAGTTATCCTTGGTTCTATAATTATTTATGGTGAAGGAATTGGAGCACACAAATGAAGTGGTTGGGAAAAATCACTGATTTGAAATATCGATTGAGGATAATATGGCGACCATTGCAAATAGTTATCCATTAAATCTTCTTATATCCTAGTGAAGTTTCTCTCATTTCACCCTTTTACAATTGTTTCTTGAGCTTGTTTTGCAAAAATATCTCCCTTTCTTTCATCACTAACATCTATAATTCTTTCTCTTTTTATCATATCCTCAATTCTGCCCACAGCAAATAATAAATCTGTAAATTTTGACAAAGTATTACTGATCAACTTATCATAATAAGAAGAAAGAAGGTTATCCACAAACAGGGAATTAGCTCCCTATTGGTAAGAGGCGGTTGCACTTATGATACCATTTCCTTCTATCTAACAGCATATTCCTTATAGCTCTTATTGGAGCTCTTTCTCATATTTTGAAGGTTAATCGGTCTGAAGCCAACTCTAACATATACTGGTATTGCTTCAAGAATTCTCTTGATAAATTTCTCTAAATACGAATTTGACTGCTCTTCAGACTATAATACTAATTAGCTGCTGCCCTAATCAAACTTTCTTGAAAGACATGAATAAGTAGTTTTTCGTCACCAGCATACCCAACCATTTTATGACAATATTGAGCCAAATGTATTTTAGGACATCCAATTTTGTTATACTTTTCAAACATCAAAAGCTTGAACTTGAGCAGAATAACCACATCTGAAACTAGCTGAAATTTCTTTACATCACAATATTCATCCTTACCCTTAATAGCTTGAACTCTTTCTTCCAAGAGATTGTACCTCTTTATTTATTTAGATTCCCTGATTTTTCTCTTATGAGTCCTAAGCCAGGTCATTTAAGATGATTATTTCCCTGAGCACACTGTCCATCAATGATCTTCTCCATCTCTCCTAAACTGATCAATATTCTCTAAATCTTTAGAAAAAATCATATAAATTATTCTCAAAAAAAATTTCTTTTAAAGCACATTAGAATTACATTATACTGAATGTATACATAAATGGATGAATGAATGAATGAATGCATGACTGACAAAACTCTTTCTGAAAGCTATGACAATTGGCAAAATGGCAAAAATGAAAGATGAACCTTAATTCACAGATCTAAGATAAACAAACAATGTCAAAAAATTTTCAACAGAAAAAATTCATAAGGTATTTTATTTTGCAAATAACCTGTCACTTGAAAACCCTCTTTAAACAAGAGTCCCATCCATGTTTATCATCTTGTAATCCTTTTCCCATTATTCGTAGATTTTTTTAATCCTCTATTGTAGTTAGATTAAACCACTTTGCATCTATGAATGATTGTACTTTGTACTTGAAACCCTCACAATTCTCAATGGAATGTCCTATATTCTCACTATGGTATTCACATCTTGCATTTGGGTCAAATTATTTTGGGTACGGAGGTTTTAAAGGTCTGAAAGCATAAACACAACAAGGTATCTCTCAAACAGATGAGAAGGAAACAAAAATTTTATGAAATAGGGAGAGGATCTTGCTATGTCTTTTTCTTAGGTAATTTTTGGGTAAGAGGTTGACTAAAAGTCTTAGGATTTGACAGTGGTGCAAAGGCTCGGACTTGAGCAATTGGCTGAATAGGTGGTAAGGATGGAAAGGCTAAAGATTTTAGTTCAGATATGGACTTCTTTGAGATTGTATAAATTTTCGAGGCCTAATTGTAGATGTTTGGAAAGAAGGTCGAAAATAGTCATGAGAGAAATTTGAATGCAAGTTTGAAGTTGGAACAATTAGTGAAAGTTGCATGAAACCTGGTAATGCTATCTTAAAAATCAAATTCTAAAGCTCAGACCCTTGAATGGTCAGATCACTCATTGTCGTAACAGTTTTGGGATTGCTAGGCGTAAAGTATTTTAAAATCTAGAAAAATAAAAAAAGGAGTCATCACCAATCTTTGTTAGGGTGTGATTGGCCACTCAAAAGATTATCTTTTTAATAAAACTATAAAAGCGGGTTTAAAGTTTATAAAAAAGATGAATGTTAGTCTACGAAAACCAGGTTAGATCTGGGAGTCGGTTACGTGTGATGAAGGATTAGCACCCCTACAACACCTATAAATTGGTACCATTTAATAATGCACTATTTTCAGTGTTGGATAAAATGGTTTTGACTTGAAATTTGATACTAATTCCTTTTGTTTGAAAAATTATTTTTTTGCTAAAATTCTTTGTTTAGAAATATTTAGAAAATCTTTAACTTAAAAAATTATCTTAAAATTCTCCAACATCTAGGCAGAATTTGAAATAACTCTTTTCGCTTAAGATTTCATATAATATTCCTTAAAATAAAAAAATAACACTCTTTGTGGAAGGTAATTGTGGGTGACTCTCTAACATCTAGGCAGAATACTAAGAATTATTTCCTTCGGAATGTTATTTTTATTTTATTTTTTAATATCACGATTTTAAAAGTAAATAAATAAAAAACGTTTTGTGCAAAAAAAGTAAATGATGGTATTATCAAATAGCAAGTAAAAATATAATGATGCATGTAAGCCCATAGATATTATGCCAGATGATAAAATGCAATTTTAAAAAATAGATTCTTAAATATAATAAGACCATATTGACTCTCCAACATCTAGGCAAAGCTTAGGTGTGACTGTTCACATTTAAGACCCTAATTTATGTTATTATACTTTTTATTAAAGTTTTAATTTCATTGTTAAGACGAATGAAGGATAGGTATGAAAAACTTAATGAAATAAAGTTTCTTAAACACCCTATCATCTAGGCAGCATTCGAGAATAAATTACTTCAAGTGAAATTTTTTACACGTGTCATTAGGATTTTGAGAATGGTTTTGAATATAGGCTTAGGCCGAGGTTTTAAGATTTGGTGACTTTTGGGTGATAATTCAGGAATGCGTATCAAATTTGGATTTTTAGAATTTTGAAATTTAAGGTTTTGGATTTTAGAGCTTAGGTTTAAGAGATTTTAGATTTTAGGGGTTTTAGAATCCTAGCATTTGGCATTTTGGATTCTAAGGTTTTGAAATTTAAGATTTAATGTTTAAGGTTTCATTTTTGAGAAAATGTGAACATCTCTAAAAATCTCCAACATTTAGGCAGATTTTCGGAGCAAGTTCGATTTTAGTAATTTTTGAAAATTAATTAAAAAAATCTCTCTTTTTTTTATGAAAATTAAAAAAAATCAATTTACTATTATTATTATTATTAAAGAAAATTTTTATATAATTCCCCAACATCTAGGTGGAATTATATTTTAGAGCATTTTTTTATTCCTCCAACATCTAGGTAGGGAAAATAAAATAAAAAAATATTCTTATTATAATTTTTAGTTTATTATTATTATTATTATTTTAGCATTTTTAATTTTTTTAATTATTATCCTATTTTATTTCATTTTATTATTATTAAAAACAATCAAATATTTGTTCTAAAAAATTTAAAAATTTATCATGCATGAATATATAAAAAAATACTCAAAATAACAAAAATAATAATATGTAAAAAAATTTAAAAATTCAAAAAAAATTATTTTTTACTTGAACCGAACCATTGCGGTTCAGTTGGATCGAAAAGGATTCGATTTGGCACACAGTTCGGTTGAAAAGGTTCAAATCGGTTTGCTGACGGTTTATTTGGACCACCTGTAGGTTGGCTGAGGCGGATTGGCAGGTCAGTTTATGCGGATCTCAGGTTGGGTAACGAGCACGCGTGAATCCTTTTACGCTCAAAACGATGTCGTTTTGGGCTTTAGGCTTCTATATATAGCTATTTTTTTTTGTTCATTTTTCTTCTGTTCCAGAAAAAAAGGTTAGAGCTTTGAGGAGAGCTCTTCTGCCGTCTGGTCGCTAGACAGATGCATCGATCATCTCTTGGGTCACCGTCGACGGTGGTCGTTGGTGATCGTCGATGATCGAAAATTCCAAAACTGACCAGAAGGTTCCTTTTGACCTCTTGAATTTAGATCTATCATCTTTTTCATGAAAAGGAACCCCGATCGTCGTAGATCTGGGCTTGAAGTTTTTTGTGTTCTTTTTTTTATTTTTTTGTTTGGAAACTAACTGATGCTTTTTTCTTTGGTGCAGGTGGCTCGATGATGGGTTTCTCCCTACCATGAGGACTATGTTTTTATTTTTTTTTGTCTCTTTTTTTTTGTTATTATTTTGGTTGTGGAATATTTTAAAGTTTCTAGGGTGGAAGGGAGCAGTGTTTGGGTTTTTTGTGTGTGGGAGTTTTCATGTTTTTTGGGATTTTTTTAGGGTGTTCAAAGCTTTTTTTCTTTTTTTCTTCTATTTTTTGGTAGAGGAAGTTAGGGGTTTATAGAATTAGATGTATGTTCAAGAAGGTGGTATAAAGGTTATAGGGATGGTTGTAGGGGTGGCAAAGGTCATAAGCATCGCTGGTCTGATAGGACTAGTCTGGTGGCTGGTCTGGTTAAGTCACAAGCGAGGTTGGATGGGGCCAAGGTGGTTGGTCACAAGCGTGGCTGGGTAGTTGGCTAAATGGGGTCGGCAGAGCCACCATTTTTTTAATTTTTTTAATGAATTTTTAATAATTAATTGATTTTTAATTTTAATTAAACCAATTTTATTGTTATTATTATTAAAATCATTATTGTTATAAAAAAAATGTAGACCGAACAAAATCGGTGTCTACAACTGCCCCTCTTTGTACATTACTGAGAATCAGGAATAGGATAAAGACAAAGACAACGATTTTGTCTGGAAGCAAATCATGGATTTCTCAAAAGTTTTTCTTTTTGTATTTTTTGTTTTAATTTTTAACCACAGGTCGAGTGATAAAGAGAATGATCGAGACAACACTGCGAGTCGATAAATAAAGAATCGATCGGGATAACACCATAAGTCGAGAAGTAAGAAAAGATGATCAGGACAACATCGTGAGTCGAGGAACAACAAGATCAAGATTAAACTTGGGTTGAATCACAAGTTAAAAAATAAGGAGACCAGGATTAAATTATGAGTCAAAGAATAATGAGGATCGGGATTAAACCGCTACTTAAAAATAAAGAGATCGAGATTGATTCACGAGTCAAGAAAAATAAAGAGACTTGGATTAAACTACAAGTTAGAGAAAGAATGAAGATCGAGATTAAATCGTGACTTAAAGGTAAAGAGATCAGAATTGAACCATGGGTCGATAAAATAAGGAGATCGGGATTAAACCGCAAGTAAAAGAAATAATGTTGATCGGGATTAAACTACGAGTCAAAGATTAAAGACGACTAGGACTAAACCGTAAGTTAGAAAATAGAAACAATCAGGATTAAACCACAAGTCAGGAAACTATAAAAATGATCGGGATTAAACCACAAGTCAAAGATTAACGATGACTGAGACTGAACCACAAGTCAGAAAATAGAAATGATCAGATTAAACCGCGAGTCAAGAAACTATAAAAATGATTGGGGTTGAACCACGAGTTAAAGATTAATGACGATTGAGACTGAACCACAAGTTAGGAAACAAAGTTACTGAGATTAAACCATAAGTCAAAAACTATAGAAATGACTAGGATTAAACCACAAGCCAAAGATTAACGATGACTGGGACTGAACCGCAAGTCAGAAAACTATAAAAATGATCGAGATTAAACCACAAGTCAAAGATTAATGACGACTGGGACTGAATCGTAAATAAAAAAAATAAAAGTAACTGGGATTAAACCGCAAGTCGAAAACTATAGAAATGACCGAGATTAAACCATAAGCCAAATATTAACAATAACTAGGACTAAACCGTAAATCAGGAAAATAAAAGTGACTGGGATTAAACCGCAAGTCAAAAAATAAAAATGATCGAGATTAAACCACGAGCCAAATATTAATGATGATTGGGACTGAACCGTAAATCAAAAAAATAAATAAGACTGAGCTATGAGTTGAAGGGGATTAGGTACCCTATAGATTGACAGTTTTGATTTTAAGGATTGTGCTAACATACCATCTTTAGGGCCATCATCTTTGTTTTGAAAAAGAAAAATACCGATTCTCCCTGATGTCTCATAAAGAAACCTTCTATGCAACTTATCAAGAGGTATGTAATGCGTGCAATGATTGTGATGAATGAAAAGATAAAGATGCTGTCAATGAATTATAACATGCACTTTTATCCAAGTTAATTCAACTTTTAGTTCGATTCTTTCAAATTTTAAAAGTTGCTTCCAGTAATCTTATCCTTTTAAATCTTTCGATTTTGGATAAGAAATCTCTATCTTATGATGGGCCCATTTGGCTTTTAGTCACTTTAAAATCTTCTTTTCTTTTGAATTCTTTCTTTATGCCCTTTCTCTTCTTTGTTTTTAACTCCATTTCATTCTTTTTGCCCCTATATTACTATTTTTGTCATCCTTATATTGCATTCTCTTTTTGAACGGTACATTGGTTTATTATGAACTTTATCAATCACTATCTTAATTTTAAATGACAGATGCAATAATTTCAAGTTCAAAGTTAGGTGTTAAACACAGTCAGTAATTGAGTATTTTGGATTTAGAAAGACAAGCCTTTCGAGACACAAAGAATAGTTAACTTAAAAGTATTTTACGAATCATATATCAATTCTCTAAATGATGAACATTTGAATGATCTCAGCCTACTCAAACTAGGTATTTTCCAAAAACTCATTAAATTTGTGATCTTGTCACATTTGATTTCATATAACCAATCCTTGCCCCACATTTGTGACTAATGAGAACTTGCCCCCTAAAAGTCATCTCTTTTAATTCTGGCGACAATTCATCCTTTTGGTGCCAATCTTTCATTCTTTGAAAGACTTTCTTCAAGCTTCACCTTAATTCAAGATGCTTTTTCATGTTTTCAGCTTAAATGATCCATTTTGATTCAAACCGCCTTTTTCAAGTTTTCAATTTGAATAACTTTTTTTTTCTTTTTTTTTTGCATTTTTTTCATCTTTTTCTTTTTTTTTTTTGCATCTTTTTCTTTTTCTTTTTTTTAAGCAAAATATTTTTTGATAGTGTCTAAATTTACAAGATTTGACAATTCATTACCGTCCATTTATGCGAGGATCAGAGCTCCACTAGAGAATACCTTTTTTACCATATATGTACCTTTCCAATTGGGTGTCCATTTTTCCCTATTATCATGTTGGTATGGCAAAATCCTTTTTAAAACCAATTTACCCTTACGAAAGCACCAAGGTTGTATCTTTTTGTCATGTGCTCACTTGATTCTTCTTTGGTACATTTGCCCATGGCTGAGCATCAAGAGCCTTTTCTCTTCAATAAGATTCAATTGCTCAAAACAATCATGAACCCAATTTGTTCCATCCAATACCACCATTAACACTCTCAAAGAAGGAATTTTTACTTCAATTGATAATATAACTTCCATCCCATATACTAGAGAAAAAAAAGGTGGCTCTTGTGGAGGTTCAAATTAATGTTCTATAAGCAAATAGGGCAAAGGGTAATTTTTCATGCCAGTCTTTATATGTATCAGTCATTTTTTTCAATATTCTTTTGATATTCTTATTCTCAGGTTCCACTACACCATTCATTTTTAAGCAATATGGTGCCGAATGATGATGCTTTTATCTTGAACTGTGCATACAAATTTTTCATCATTTTATTGTTCAAGTTGCTAGCATTATCCGAGATAATCTTTTTTGAGAGACCGTACCGACATATTATCTCTTTTTTTATAAATCTACACACCACTAATCATGTAATACTAGCATACGAAGCTGTTTTTACCTACTTTGTGAAGTAATCGATTATCACGAAGATAAAACGATGCTTATTCGAAGCTTTTGGGGTTATGGGTCTGATCACTTCCATTCTTCACATAGAGAAAGGCCATGGTGGTGCCAAGACATGCAGTGGACTGGAAGAGAATGAATTTTATTTGTGTAAATTTGACATTTATGGTACTTTTTAGCATAATTGATGCAATTATTTTCCTTTATAGACCAATAGTAACCAACTCTCATAATTTGTTTGGCCATCATATGCCCATTAGCATGTGTTTCATAAATTCTTTCGTGTACTTCTTCAAGTATTCTTCTTGTTTCAACAGAGTCTACACATCTTAACAAGATTTGGTCTTGACTCTTTTTATACAAGATTTCTTCATCAAGCACAAACCCTGCTGCTAATCTTTGGATGATCCTCTTATCATTTTTTGAGGCCTATTTAGAGTAGTTTTGGTACTTGATGTACTACACAATGTCATAATACCATGGTTTCTGATCTACTTCTTCCTCTACATTCGAATAGTGGGTCGATAAATCTTTCATTTGTATTTTGATGGGCTAGATTTTCATACTATCATTTAATTTGAACATTGTTGCCAAAGTAGCCAAAGCATTAGCAATCTGGTTTTCTTCTCGAAGAACATGCTAGAACTAGATTTTTTAAAATTATTTTATCAAGCTAGTTATGTGCCTTTGATATAACACTAGTTTCAGGTCCCTAGTCTCTCATTCGCTTTTCAGTTGATAAATTACTAAAGCTGAATCCTCATATACTTTTAGTGTTTCAATCTTCTTTTCAATGGCCATCTGTAACCCTATGACACATACTTCATATTCTGTAACGTTATTGGTGCAATTAAAGTCTATCGTTACAGTATAAAGGTAGTAATTTCCTTCTGGGGATATTAGCACTACCCCAATGCCATGTTCTATTATATTGGATACCCCATCAAAAAACATCTTCCATACTTTTCTTATAGGCTCTTCGACTTCATCATGTAAAATTGTCATTAAGTTTTCATCCGAAAACTCAAACTTCATAGGCTTATAATCTTCTATAGCTCAATTTACAAGAAAAATAAACTATTGTGCTCCTTTTTATAGACTTTTGTGTCACATACACAATATCATATTCCAAAAGCATGACCTGCCATCTTGCTATCCTGCCTGATAAAGATGGTTTCTTAAAAGTATATTTGAGGGGATCTAATTTTGATATCAAGCAAGTTGTATGATAGAGTATATACTACCTGAGTCTACGAGTAGTCCAACCTAAGGCACAACATATTTTTTCTATTTGGGGATACTTGGCCTCATACTCCGTAAACTTTTTACTCAAATAGTAAATGGCATGCTTTTTCTTACTAGTTTCATCTATTTACCCCATCACATCTCATTGATTTTTCTTGAACTGTTAGATATAACATTAACGGCCTTCCTGTAACTGGTGGTACTAACACAGATGGACTTGTTAAATACTTTTTAATCTTTTTAAAGGCATTTTGGCATTTTTCATCTCATTTCTAGGATTATTTTTACGAAGCAACTTAAAGATTGGATCACATTTTGAGGTGAGTTGAGATATAAAGCGAGAAATATAATTCAATCGTCTAAAAAAATCTTTTACTTCTTTTTATGTGTGCGGCACTGACAACTCTTGAATGGCTCGAATCTTATCAAGGTCACTTCTATACATCTTTCACTAACTATAAACCCAAGAAGCTTTCCAGATTTAACACCAAAGGTGCATTTGGTTGGATTCAACTTAAGTTGGTATTTTTGCAATCTTTCAAATAGCTTTATGAGATTATTAACATGATCTTGACCTTTTTGAGACTTAGCTATCATATTATCAACATATACTTCTATCTCTTTGTGTATCATATCATGCAAAAGAGTGACCATCACCCTTTGATAGATGGCACCAGCATGACTTTATAGCAAAATATGCCCCACATAGTCACAAATGTGGTTTTCTCCATATCTTCACAAGCTATTTTGATTTGGTTATAGCCAGGACAACCATCAATGAATGAAAAAGTAGAGTGCTTAGCAATGTTATCCACAAGGGTATCAATATGTGACACAAGGAAATTATTCTTTGGGCTAGCCTTATTCAAATCTCGATAGTCCACACATATTCTAACTTTTTCATCTTTCTTAAAAACTGGGACTATATTGGCTACCCATTCAAGGTACTTGGCTACTTCAAAAAAATCAATGTCAAATTGCTTTTTTACTTCCTCTTTTATCTTTAGTAACATTTTTGGCTTCATGCATCTCAACTTTTACTGTACTGATTGACACTCTGATTTTAAGGGCAATCTATGTTCAATCACCTCCATGCTAAGTCCAGGCATATCTTGATAGGATCACGCAAATACATCTACATATTCTTATAGTAACTTTACCAGTTTTTGTTTCTCGATTGGTGATAATGAAGTACCAATCCTAACTTCTTTTTTATTCTCATTGTCTCTCAAATTTAATATGTTAGTCAATTCTTGATGGGGTTCTATAATTTTTTCCTCTTGCTCTATCCATTTCAACAGATCTTGAGCTAAATCATAGTCTTCTGAATCAACATCGTTATCAAGCTCGCTAATGTGAATCAAATTTTCAAAATCAAACCTGGTGTTATTGCCTTGGTCGTCCATAATGTTCATTATTAGAAAACCTAAAAATGGGTATAATCACAAAGAATCTTAGTAAGGGCAAAAAGGATAGCAATGAAAAAGGAAAGTAAAATGAAAAATAAAGAACATAGTATACATTTACATCCATCATTTTATTAAGACAATGAAAATAAGCTCATAAATTTAACCTTTGCATGCTCTTGGATAGAAGTAATTGGAATTTTCAAGTTAAAAAGTTCAAGGATAACAAAAACGATACACCATTCTTGGATCTCTTAACCTAAAAAGAGAAAAAGATCTCTTCATCTTGCATGACTCCTTCATCTGCTCTAATTTAAAATTAAGAGAAGGATTCCTCTAATCCTATTACTGGTTCTCTTTGTTCAACCTCCATTGATCCAAGATAGATATACCCACCTAAACGAAATGTTTTATACAAGTAAGGGAACATCATTTTTTTATCAATCGAGTATTGCCCTTTGAGGTATGCCATTCTCTTTTTTTTTTCAGCATTATGATCTTTTTATTAGTAATCGTAGACTTATAACCTAACCCCATCTTTTTTTATTTTCTATTGAGCATGGTACTTTTATGATTCCTTGTAGAGCTTTTCCTAAGCCTTGCCTAGTTTGCCAACCTTTGCCAATAGTCTATCTGATCACCATGTCTATAGTTTTTGACAATTGAGGGATTGGTAACTTTGACCCTTCTTTGACATAAGTAACATTTGCACTTCAAAAGCTCTGAATGAACATTTGATTGCTTATTCTACAGCCTCAATGTAAGGAGTAGTTAAGGTTTTTATTACTAATAAATCTTCTTCACTATCAATACAAACTTGTTTCTCTTCCACAATAAATTTTATCTTCTGATGTAGAGATGAAGGTACAACTCCAATCGTGTGAATCTAAAGTCTTCCTAGTAGATAATTATATGCAGGAGTTATGTCCATTACTTGAAATAAAACATTAAAGGTACAAATATCGATCTGCAATGGGTTCTCTATATCACCAATTACCTCTCTTTGTGCTCTATCAAATGCTCTTACAATTATGTGACTATTTCACATGTGAGAGGAATCTACCGAGAGTCTAGTCAATGTCATTAGAGGCATGACATTAATGAAAGATCCATTGTCAATAAAAACTTTAGCCATAATGTAGGTTTTACATTTTACAGTAATATGTAAGGCTTTAATGCTACCTTATCCTTCTAGAGATATTTCGTCATCATTGAAGGTGATGAAATTCGGGGCTATGATATTCCCAACCATGTGATCTACTTTTTTAACAAAAATGTTATGCTCGACATAAGCTTGGTTGAGCACTTTCAGTAAAGCATTCCTATGCGGCTCAAAATTTAATAGTAATGACAGTAAAGAAATATGAGTTGACAGTTTGTTTAGCTGGTCAATCACACTGTATTCACTATGCTTAATGATCTTTAGAAACTCACAAGTTTCTTTTTTTGACACTAGTTTGTTAATCTGTACTTTCGAGCTTACCACTGGCTGAGAATCTTGGCTCTCCCTTATGTTTTCTTCTCCTATCTTATCTTTCCCTTTCTTAGCCCTTTTTGACATTTCAAGAGTGTAAATCTGACCACTTCAAGTCATTCTTCCTATTCCTACTATATTGATAGTATTCCCCATACTTAGATTATTCGAGTCACATCAGGGCCTCGCATCACAACATCATAATTATATTTCCATGGGACTGCTTTATTGGTCTGATAAAGGAATAGACTAGGGACATAAATAGTCATTGGAGACAGTGAGAGGTTTGGGTATAAAAGACTTGCCAGGATGCTCGTTACCCATTGTATTCACACTGCTTTCATCACATTCATCATAAAACTTAATGATAGTTTCATCCATCAAGCTCTACAAGATTCATTTAAAGGCCTCACAACCTTGGATCGAATGTCCAACTGATCCTCCATGGTACTTACAAGAATGGTTGAGATCTTCATAACTTCCATTGTTATCCAAAAACAATGGTTGAATCATACTCATTTCGCATAAACAGTCATACACCTATTCAAAAAGAGTCTTTGTTTCATACACAAATTTTTTTTTATCTTTACATCTTTTTCCTTACCCACCATATTAATTTTTCCTCCGGTGTGATCTGGCAAAGGGTTTTCACTGACACTTGGCATGAATTTGGTGTCAAAAGTTAAAAAGCCATCATTTATTAGACCTTGCACCTTATGCTTAAGTGTCGTGCAATTTTCAATAGAGTGTTCTATAACACCATAGTGATAATCGCACTTAGCATTAGGGTTGTACCAACTCGGGTAAGGTGACTTTAATGGCTTTACGTAGGAAGGAACGATAAGATGATCTCTTACCAACTGAAAGTACAAATCGATATGAGACATATGAATTAGATCAAAATGAGGTCTTTCTCGATTGTTATTATTTTGTTAATTTCTTTGATTATTGTTTTGGTGGGTTGGTTAGGTGAATGGTTGAGTGGGAGGTGCAGAAGTGTAATGGGATGATTGGGGACTAAAGCTTGGTCTGGACAATGGTTGTTGGGGTGCTCGGTAAAGATATGATTGTTAAAAAATTTGGTTGGTAGCAAGGTAGTAAGGAGGGTATGAAGGGTTTGGATTATATAGGATAAAAGGATGGTGCGAAAGATTTTTGTGAGTGACAGCATGTGTCTCCTGCTCTTTCTTTTTTAAACTTGTTATTTTTTTTGGGTCTTTCAATTTTGCCACTTTTGATAGTGTTCTCTATCATTTCTCTCGAGATTACCATGTCAGAGAAGTTTTTCGTGGCATTCCTTACGAACCTATTATAGTACAGGGCTTTTAATGTGTTAACAAATACCACAGTTTTCTCATTTTCAGTCAGTGGTGGTTGGACTTGGGTCGCTGTATCTTTCCACTTATGTGCATATTCCTTGAAGGTTTTCGTTGATTTCTTTTTCATATTTTGTAATGACAATCTATCAAGGGTTGTATCAAGGACATGCTTATACTGAGCAATAAAAGTTTTGGTCAAGTCTTTTCATATATGAATTTTACTCCGATCTAACTACACATACCATCTCACTGATGATCCGATTAAACTGTCTTGAAAGCAATGTATTAAGAGTTTGTCATTCTAGGTATGACTTGTCATCTTTCGATAGAACATGGTAATGTGAGCAAAAGGATATTTTGTTCCATCATATTTATCAAAGTCTAAGGGTTTAAATTTGGTCGGGATAACCAAATCAGGTACCAAGCTCAGCTCATTAGTGTCAACAACCCCGTAGATATCATTACCTTCCACTGCTTTGAGACTTTCTTTAAGTTGATCATACTTGTTTCATATTTCTGAGTTTATAATGGGCTCTGACATTTCACAGGACTCTCATGTTCAACTGGTTCATCAAGATTTAGTACTATGGTGGGATCAACTAGGATAGGCCCCACATTAGTATTTAAATAGATCGATTGTTGGCTAGCAGAATGATTGACATAGAGGTATGGCTGCACACTTGGTGGGCGTATGTGTATGCCACGAGGGGCTTGAGCTTGGGCTTGAGGTGGAGTGAATCCAGGCTTCGATACTTTGTTGTATCTCCATCACTCTTTCTCTTATTTCTTTTTGTGCCCTTTCGACTCTCTCAAATATGGTTACATTCTTTTCTTTCATAACTCGAGCTTAAGAATGAGTATTCTATCTATGTGGGATTGTCTGACTTAGATTTTTTGGCTTTGCTATCCTTGAACCTTAGTTTATTAACCATAAATTAGAACGCATGATATAATATCATTGTTTATTATTGTTAATATTTACCTTTATTAAAATGCATGTATGGAATGAATGATATGCAAATTGTGGGTATTATTTTAGATCAATCGAAATAAAAAAAAAAAATCATTAACCATGGGAATCTTTATATATCATCCAATCATCCTTGCATTGAAACCATAAAAACATTTGATCTGAGCATATTGCTCTCTAACTTCACACAAAGTTCAATAATCTCTGACTGTAACCTTGGGTGGGTACAATCTCTTATTCCAATGCTTCCTCTTTTTCGACCATGTAGCTTACCTTTTGGATAGCCTTGTAAATTTGAGTGGTCAAATGTCCTATGTATTGCTGTTTCCCTAAACTTTCAGATCTTCATATTTCTTGAGCATCCACTTCCATATTGCAAGTGCGAACCCAATAATCCATTCTCTCTTGCCATTCTACTAAAATCTTGTCTATGTAACTTTGATTGCTTATCAACTGAAGCTCTAAGCTAATTAATTCTTGCTCTAAAGCCTTTTTCTCATTTCACAAACTAGAGTTCTTATTCTGCTCATTCCTTAGTTCGGCTTGTAGCTTTTCATTTTTTTTTGCCCCTTACTACCTTTTTAGAAGCTCCTGAAAGTTTTTCTTTCCATTCATGTTATTTTTTAGTAAGTGCAGAGATCACTTTCTTGTTTTCTCGAGCTCTATTCTTCCAATACTCCATCATATCTCTTAATTCTTCCATATCCTTCTTGGATCCCTTCAAAGGTTTACTATCCAACCTCAATTTCTTATTTTTTTTATGTAAATTTTGTAGATCATCTTTCAATATCTTTCGTTTCTTGATCAACTTTTGTACTGCATCATCTTTTATCATCAATTCATGTCTTAGTTGGTTAACTTGATCTATCATAGCCATCTTCCCTTTTTCTAACTTTTTTCTTTCAATTTCAAACTCTCGTTGGGCAATCTCAAAAGTTGATAATACCGGTACTGAAATAGGAGTTGGTAACTTTTTTGACACATCAACTGGTAGAGGCTTAATTTTGTTAACCTTTTTCATCCTTTATGCGATGTAACCTTCTACAACATTATCTACAAATCTAGCATGGCTTATTCGGTTGACCTGTTTCCATGCTTTGATGATTTCACAAACCCTTTTCACATAACCGAGTGCCTCATAATCAAACTCAAGTGAACTAAGTCTATGAGTCATAAAAATGAACTATTGTAAGTCATATTATCTTTGAACCATATGAGGTGTATAACTCACTGCCCCTTATATTCCTAACAATGGTACCTATGACTTGTTTCCATAACTATACAAGATAGCCATATGAAGCATCCATGGTGCCTTCCATGTTACATCATCACTAGTGAGTTCCAAAAAGAACGACATCCACTGACTTTTTGTCCAATCCCTTCTCCATTCTTTGGCAACAAACTCTTTGATGGGAATGAAATGAACAGAAAATGACCAAAATAATATGTTTTCTTTTCCCCAAAAATGACTTCTGAGCCAAACAAAAAGCAACTAAACGCACCCTATAAATCGCCCTTCACCCTTCTTTCTACAAAAATTAAGTGATCTAACAGTCTCTGCCAAAATAGTCGGTAAAGGGTTTATACCTTTATTCAATTGCTCAAAAAAGTTAACCACTGATGCTTCTATATGTCTTAACACCTTAGGAAATATCATCAATCTATACATGGCCAAAGCAAACACATCCAACCCCTAATCAGTATCAATATTTTTTTTTATATACTTAAGTAGAAAAGCTGATAAAATAGTCTCAACCCCATTATTTTCTTTCTTATGCTTGTCTATCTCTTCAACCTCTACTTGCATAATCTTGGCTAACTTCTTTCTATATCTGGTAGTCTTATGCTCTTTCCAATAGATATTATCTTGATTTGTAGACTCTATTTGAAGTAAAGATGAATATTCTTCAATCGTGGGGGTCAAGTTTTCTTGGTTGAACACAAAGCATCGATAAGATAGATCCCAGAATTATACTACTGCTCTAATAAGCTGTTCATCAATCTTTACTGACATGAGTAGTGCCATATCCCCATATTTCTTGAAAAAAGATTTTTTTTTTCTGTTCCCTACTGTTTTCAGATAGCTTTCAATTCTGATATCTCATTTTGACTGAGATCCACATGCACTAATTGTGGTAGCGATGGGATATGACCATTTACTAAACAACCTCTTTTTGTCTCCTAAGTACTTTCTGATTAGCTTTTAACCTCTAAGTAGCTTTTACACATGGATGACATCTCATAGGTTTCCTGAAAGTTTTTCTTGCTGAAGATTAGTCCAAATCAATACCCTCTTAAGAAATGTGATATCTATATGATGTATGCAGCAAAATTGAAAGCAACAAAAGAATTAAACAAATAAATAAATAAATAAATAAGTAAATATGTGACAAAATAGAATATATAATGTCCTAATTTTAGGTAATTTCCTAAAGGATGGCAAGGCTCTATCCTAAGGCTAGGCTTTATGGCTCACTATATGCTGGGTTAAGATTTACGTGTCTAAAGGTTCCCAGACTATTCCTCACATCATTGTCCATTATAGACTAGTAAGGTTTCCCGATCCTCACCTATTATGGGCTATTAACGAAAAAGGTTCAATCCGAGTGAAAGTGTTTCACTAGCAAATATGAAAGTTATCACCTTACGAGAGCGTAACTACTTCACTTCCTCCTAAAAGGAATAGAGCCCGGGTCTAGGGCTCATACATGTGAATGAATATGCAAAATATGTGCAAAGTGATGTATTAATCAACATAACATAAATAAATCATTTCACAAAACCAAAATAAAGTAATAACTAACAATTTATTTTATTCATTAAATTTTTTAAAAAAATGAAATAAAGGAATTAAATTAACTATCAAATAAAATCAATTAAATCCAACCATTATCAATAGCGTATAATTAAAAATTTTGACTTGACTCTCAAAAGTTCCCAGCGGAGTCACCAAGCTGTCATAACGATTTTGAAACCGCCAGACATAAAGTATTTTAAAATTAAAAAAAATAAAAAGAAGAGTCACCACCAATCTTTGTTAGGGTGTGATTGGTCACCCAAAAGATTATCTTTTTAATAAAACTATAAAAACGGATTTAAAGTTTATCAAAAATATGAATGTTCATCTACGAAAATTAGGTTGGGTCTGGGAATCGATTACGTGTGAAAAAAGATTAGCACCCCCACAATGCCCATAAATTGGTATTATATAATCATGCGCTATTTTCATTGTTGGATAAAATGGTTTTGACTTAAAATTTAATACAAATTCTTTTCGTTTGAAAAAATATTTTTTTGCTAAAATTCTTTGTTTAGAAATATTTAGAAAATCTTTAAGTTAAAGAATTATCTTAAAATTCTCTAACATCTAGGCATAATTTGAAATAACTCTTTTCGCTTAAGATTTAACAAAATATTCCTTAAAATAAAAAAATAACATTTTTTGTGGAAGATAATTGTGGGTGACTCTCCAACATCTAAACAGAATACCAAGAATTATTTCCTTTGGAACGTTATTTTTATTTTATTTTATAATATCACGATTTTAAAAGTAAGTAAATAAAAAACGTTTTGTGCAAAAAAAGTAAATGATGGTATTATCAAATAGCAAGTAAAAATATAATGATACATGTACGCCCATGGATATTATACCAGATGATAAAATACAATTTTAAAAAATAGATTCTTAAATATAATGAGACCATCTCGACTTTTTAACATCTAAGCAGAACTTAGGTGCAACTATTCATATTTAAAACCCTAATTTATGTTATTATACTTTTTATTAAAGTTTTAATTTCATTGTTAAGATGAATTAAAGATATGTATGAAAAACTTAATGAAATAAAGTTTCTTAAACACACCATCATCTAGGCGACATTCGAGAACAAATTACTTCAAGTGAAATTTTCACACGTATCCTTATGATTTTGAGAATGGTTTTGAATATAGGCTTAGGCCGAGGTTTTAAGATTTAGTGACTTCTAGGTGATGATTCAGGAATGTATATCAAATTTAAATTTTTTAGAATTTTGGATTTTAAGGTTTTGGATTTTAGGGCTTAGGTTTAAGGGATTTTGGATTTTAAGGGTTTTAGAATCCTAGGGTATGGCATTTTGGATTTTAGGGTTTTGAAATTTAAGATTTAGTGTTTAAGGTTTCGTTTTTGAAAAAATGGAAACATCTCTAAAAATCTCCAACATCTAGGCGAATTTTCGGAGTAAGTTCGATTTTAGTGATTTTTAAAAATTAATTAAAAAAATCTCTCTTTTTTTAAAAAAATTTTAAAAAAATCAATTTACTATTATTATTATTATTATTATTAAAGAAAATTTTTATATAATTCCTTAATATCTAGATGAAATTATATTTTAGAGTATGTTTTTATTTCCTTCAACATCTAAGCAGGGAAAATAAAATAAAAAAATATTCTTATTATAATTTTTAGTTTATTATTATTATTATTATTTTAGCATTTTTAATTTTTTAATTATTATACTATTTTATTTTATTTCATTTTATTATTATTAAAAACAATCAAATGTTTATTCTAACAAATTTAAAATTTTATCATGCATGAATATATAAAAAAATACTCAAAATAACAAAAATAATAATATATAAAAAAATTAGAAAATTCAAAAAAAAAAAAATTTACCTAAACTGGACCGGTCAATGGTCCGATCAACGACAGTTCAGTTGGACCAAAAAGGGTTCGATTTGATGGTGGTTCAGTTGAGGTGGTTCAAATCGATTCGTTAACGGTTCATTTAGACTGATTGTAGGTTGGCTGAGACGGGTTGATGGGTCAATTTACGCAGATCTCGGATCGAGTAACAGGCACATACGAATCTTTCTACGCTCAAAACGACGTCGTTTTGGGCTTTAGGCTTCTATATATAACTAAAAAAAAAATTTTGGTTCATTCTTCTTCTATTCTATATAAAAAAAAAAAAAAGTCAGAGCTCTGGGGATAGCTCCAGAGCTCTCTTGCCGTCTGATCATCGGACCGTCACACCGATCGCCGCTTGGGTCACCTTCGACGGTGGTCGTCGGTGATTGTCGATGACCAAAAATTTTAAAACTGACCAAAAGGTTCTTTTTGACCCCCTGAGTTTAGATTTGTTATCTTTTTCACGAAAAGGAGCCTCGATCGTCGTAGATGTAGACTTGAAGTTTTCTGTGTTCTTTTATTTTTTTTATTTTTTTGTTTGGAAACTAACTGATTCATTTTTCTTTGGTGCAGGTGGCTCAGCGTTGGGTTCCTCCCTACGGGGAGGACTGTGTTTTTATTTTTTTTTGTCTATCTTTTTTTGGGTTATTATTTTGGTTATCGAATATTTTGAGGTTTTTTTGGTGGAAGGGAGCAATGTTTGGGTTTTTTATATGTGGGAGTTTTCACGTTTTCTAGGAATTTTTAGGGTGTCCGAGAGCTTTTTTTCTTTTTTTCTTCTATTTTTTAGTGGAGGAAGCTAGGGCTTTATAGAATCGAACATATGTTTAGGAAGGTGGTCTAAGGGTTGTAAGGGTGGTTGTAGGGGTGGTGAAGGTCATAAGTGTGGCTGGTCTGATGGGACTGGTCCGGTGGCTGGTCTGGTTAAGTCACAAGCATGGCTAGATAAGGCTAGAGTGGTTGGTCACAAACGTGGCTAGGTAATTGGTTGAATAGGGTCAGCGATGCCATCATTTTTTTTAATTTTTGTTGTTGTTTTGTTTGTTTGTTTTTTTTATGAATTTTTAATAATTAATTGATTTTTAATTTTAATTAAACCAATTTTATTGTTATTATTATTAAAATAATTATTTTTATAAAAAAATGTAGACCGGACAAAACTGATGTTTACACTCATCCTTCTCATGATCTTGTCGAGACTTTTATTATTGTTTAAACCATAGAATGAGTCAACATGCGTTGAAAATTTACCTAGTCTAGTAGGAATCGGTTAATCATGACTCTATGAATTCATAAGGCTCACTCGTGTTCTCGAATGTCATGACCAAACTCTTCTTGATTTCGTTCTAATGTACTAATTTGGGCTTCCAATTGATCTTTCATATTTTTGGCTTCTTATATTTACTAACAAAAATATTATTTTAAAAGTTTAACACCAACAATGCTTACGCTATTATTCTTACTAAATGAATGGTACAATTCCTAATTTGCATGTAACATGTTTATGAATACTTGAATATGATAATGATGCAAAGATACTTACAAAGATGGAATAACCCTAATGATGAAAGGAATGACTAAATTCTAAAAGGGAAACAAAACTTCTTACCTACCCAAATCCCTTTTTTTGTTTTTGCTTTTTTATTTTTTTTTGTATTTCCTAACTTTATTTACACCATTATTACCCTTAAACACAAACTGTATCCAAGTGCCCCACATATCCTAATTCGAGTAATTTTTATGAAAGAGAAGAAAAGAAAAAAAATGGCATGGCTTTAGACTTCTAAATGATTTTTATAAAAGGTTGACACCCCTAATGGCTCTATGAGAACTCTTTTTCCTTTGCCTTTCTTATTATGTCTTTTTTTTTCAATGGTTGTCCTAAAATAAATACCACATCTTAAAATATAATGTACACAATCAAAGAATATAAAAAAAAATAACTCAAGAATTCAAAACAAACAAGTGAGAGAAATAATATAACAACCATACAACAAAATAATATAATGTATAATGTTCCAACTTTTGGTAATTTTCTAAAAAAGGTGGCATGTCTCTATCCTAGGCAAGCTTCTTATGGCTCTCGATATGCTGGGTTAGGATATATACGTCTAAAGGTTCCCAGACTATTCTTCACATCATCGCCTATTATAGACTAGTTAGGTTTCTCGATCCTCACCCATTATGAGTTACTAACAGAAAGGGTTCAATCTTAGTAGAAGTGTTTCACTAGCAAATGCGGAGGTTATCATCTCACGAAAGCGTAACTACTTAACTTCCTCCTAAAAGGAATAGAGCTCGGGTCTAGAGCTCATGCATGTGAATGAATATGCATAATGTGTGCAAAGTGATGTATTAATCAACATAATATAAATAAATCATAAACACAAAATCAAAATAAAGTAATAACTAACATACAATTTATTTTATTTATTAACTTGTATGTATATATATTTTTAAAAATTAAAATAAAAAGAATTACATTAAATATCGAATAAAACTAGTTAAATCTAATAACTATTAATAGCGCATAATTAAAATTTTGGCCTGACTCTCAAAGTCCCCAACGAAGTCGCCAAGCTGTTGTAACAGTTTTGGGATTGTCAGACGTAAAGTGTTTTAAGATAGAAAAAAATAAAAGAAGAGTTGCCACCAATATTTTTTAGGGTGTGATTGGCCATCCAAAAAATTATCTTTTTAATAAAACCATTAAAGCTGGTTTAAAGTTTATTAAAAAGCAAGTTTTGGTTTACGAAAATCAAGTTGAGTCCGAAAGTCCGTTATGCATAAGGAAGGATTAGCACCCCTACAATTCCCATAAATTAGTACCATTTAATTATGCGTGATTTTCGACGTTGGATAAAAATGATTTCAATTTGAAATTTAACACTAATTCCCTTCACTTTAAAAATATAATTTTTGGTTAAAATTTTTTTTTAGGAATATTAAAAAAAAATTTTAAGTTAAAGAATTATCTTAAAATTCTCCAACATCTAGGTAGAACTTAAGATGAATCTTTTCATTTGAGATTCAATACAACATCCCTTAAAATAAAAATAACACTCCTTTCAAGAAATGATTATTGGTGACTCTCCAACATCTAGGTAGAATACCGAGAATTATTCCCTTTAAAATGTTATTTTTGTTTTATTTTATAATATCATGATTTTAAAAGTAAGTAAATAAAAAATATTTAGTGCAAAAAAGTAAATGACTGTATTATCAAATAGAAAGTAAAAATTAAAGATAGAACAATGCGAAATGAGCATCAACAATAATATAATAATGCATGTATGGCCATGGATATTATGCCAGATGATAAAATGCAATTTAAAAAAATAAATTTTTAAATATAATGAGACCACCTTGACTTTTCAACATTTAGGTAGAGCTTAGGTGTGGCTATTTATATTTAAGATCCCATTTTATTATTATTCTTATTCATTTAATGATTTTAATCCTATGGTTAAAGTGAATTAAGGGTTGGCATGAAAACTTGATGAAATAAAGTTTCTTAAATACCCCATCATCTATGCGACATTCGAGAATAAATTATTTCGTATGAGACTTTCACACATATTCTTAAAGTTTCGGAATGGATTTAAATTGGGTGTGGGTCGAGGTTTTAGAGTTTGAATGGTTTTTTAGTAATGATTCGAGAATGCATACCGAATTTGGGGCTTTTAGAATTTTAAATTTTAAAGTTTTGGATTTTAAGAGTTTGGGATTTTGGATTTTTAGGGGTTTTTAGAAACTTGGATTTTTTTGGTTTTGGATTTTAAGGTTTAGGATTTTGGATTTTTTGGGTTTTGATTTTGGAGATTGAGGTTTGGGGTTTTCATTTTAGGGTTTAGAGAATTTAGAGTTTGATTTTTAGGTTTAAAGAAAACCCGAACATCTTTAAAAATTTCTAATATCTAGGCGGATTTTCGAAGCAAGTTTAGTTTTTATAATTTCTGAAAATTAATTAAAAATTGTTCATATATTTCTTTTTTTAGGAAAATTTATTATTAAAAAAATCAATTTACTATTATTATTATTATTATTATTATTATTAAACAAGAATTGAAAATAATAGACCCAGACAAAATCAGTATCTACAACTTATTAGTTAAATTTGTGTTATTTAATAAGGCTAAATCTCCATTCTTGGTTAAAAATTTTGGTTATTTTTATATGTGGTTGCAACGTATTTAACACGTACATCTTTTGAAATCTCTTGTTTTGGTGGAATTAATTTCTTCTTGTTTAGAGTTAGTTGCTTATGAGTGTTGTCATACATATCGGTTTGATTTTATATAACTTTTGCAACATTTGGGTATCATCAAATTTGGGTTAAATTTCAAAATAGATTTCCATTTTAATTGGATGACTTGATGTGTTATAATTAGTTTTACGGACTTATTGTTAACTTTTTAAAATTTATGGATTTTTTGCTTTTTAAAGTTATATATAATTATTTTCTTTATATTGTTAAAGTAAAAAAATAAAGGACTTTTATTTATGATGTGTAAATATAATTATTTTAATTTTTTAAACATAATTAAGGGAAATAATAGTAAAGAAAACAGATTGAGAGATAGTAGTTTATGTTACATTTATTATTTTTAGAAATTAAAATTATGCTCAATTTAATTTCGGATAATTTTGGATAAGTATTTAAGGTAATTGTAATTTGGGGGTTTAGATCATTTTAGATTCAAATTAATTTATTATCCGAATTCTAATTAATTTAGATTTAAATCAATTTTGATTTAAGTTGGATGAGTTCAAATAAGAGATATTTTAGTAATAAAAAATTAGATATCATGAAAGACTACTTTTTTTTCAAGAACAATTGGACCATGGAAATTTTACAAATAATTTAGAAAATCAACTTTAAAGTCAGCATCAACGCTTCTCAGATCAAATATCTTGATGATAAATTAATGACTTCCCAAGTTGCAAATTAGTTGATCCAACTAAAAATTAAAAGTTAAGAAATCCATAAGTGCATTTATCAACAGTTCTAATATGTAAGGAAAAACAAGCATGTGACAAAGATGAAGAAAGACATGTAGTTGATAGAATTTTTAGATTTCCAAAGAAAACACATACCTGCCTTAAATTTCTTGTGTTCATTGAATGATCGAGAAGCCCATACCTTTATGCTAATGCTTTGTCAAGGATGAATTTTTATGTTCAAAGATTTTGTGAAAATTCAGAGTTAGAACTAAGAGAAATGAATCAATCAATATCTGTAAATTCAACAAAGAAGGATACATGTAAATTAATACAACGTAGCAAGCGTTGCTGTTGATTTGATGATAGGAGAAAATGGAAAAGTTTGATTTTTAATAAATATTGAGCTCCAAAATTATTAAAAGTAATAAATGTTATTAATAAAATTTTAATTTTTAAAGTATTAAAAGTGAGTGATTAAAATACTTTAAATAAATTTTAATTTAAATAATTTTTTATTATTTACTTTTTATTATTATTAAATTCTCATTTATTAAAATTTTAATAATTTTTAATTTAAATCATTTTATATACTGTGATGGAATTTAAACCGAAAGCATTTAAATTCCTTCACGGTATAAACGTAAAAACAATATAAACATCACATCAATATGTGATCAAACTTGGTACTTTTTTTTTTTTTTATAATTCCATTAAAGTTCATTATTATTTTAAGAAGTACTTGAATATGTACGTGTATTTTATTTATTATTATTTTGATAATTTCGTTATTAGTTTTTATTTTATATTAAATTTGTTGGAATTTAAAAAAATAAAAGTGTACCCTGCAATTGAAATAAAAGTTTAATGAAAATTTATTTTTAAACAGATACTCTTTTCATTATTTGTTCTTACTTTATAAATTTATTTTTATATATAATTAAATTTATTTAAGTTAAACTAAAAACACATCAAAATTTAGCTAATTTTTTTATTAAATTGTATCACTAAATCTTAAGATATATATATATATAACATATATACAGTACAAGACATTTTAGTCATATGGTATTATGTTTCTAATTAACATAGACTGTTGGCATCAAAGCCAATTAATAATATTGATAGTGAATTTATTGTTCCCCTCAATAAAAATAAATATAATTATTTCCTAATATTTAAAAGTGGGGTTTGTTTATAGTAAAGCCGCAATATATTGATTTTATTCTAAGATCATGAAATATCATGATATCTTATGATATATCGTAATAAATTATAAGAATAATATAACCTAAAAAAAAGGAACAATATATTAATAGGTAAACATTAAAAATATATAATTTTATTTAATTTGTTAATTTAATAAATAAAAAATGATATTTTTTAAATTTTATAACATCAATTTATTTTACGAAATCTACTTAACTAATTAAATTTAATAATATATTTTTATACTTTTTTTTATCATTACGTTTAGAGTTATTAAAACTTTTTTTGAGGATGAGACATTTCAAACTCATTTTACATCTAATGATATGAATTTTATGATTATTTTTATCTTTTTATGTTAACATTTTTTTTTATTTAGAATCTTTTAATTTAAAAATATCAATTCTTTTATATTATCAAGTTAATTATTTACTTTAATTTTTTTTACACTTTTTCTTACTTTCTATTTTGTTTAAAATCATCATAACTCTTTCTTAAGGTATTACAATATCAAATGATATCAATTTTATGATTATTTTCACTTTTTTTTTTTACTTTTTTATGTTAACACTTATTTTTTTATTTGAAATTACTTTTTATTATAATAATAAATTTTTACGTTATCAATTTAATTATTTACGTTATAATAATATACTTTTACACTTGTTCTTATCTTTTATTACGTTTAGAATTATCACTACTTTTTTCTTAAGGTATTACAATGCTTCTAATCACTTTATGCCAAATGATACAAATTTTACGATTATTTTACATTTTTATGTAAACACTTATTTTTTGATTGAATTAGTTTTTATTTATAAAAATTTTTTTATGTTGTCAACTTAATTATTTATGTTAAAATAATTTTTTATGCTTGTTTTATATTTTATTAAGTTTAGAATTATTACAACTATTTCTTAGGGTGTTACGATAGTTTTAACCTATTTTATACCAAATGATACTAATTTTACTATTATTCTCACATTTTTACATTAAATTATATTAATTTTATTATTATTCTCACTTTTTTCTGTTAACACTTATTTTTAGGTTTAGTTATTTTTTATTTATAATAATAATTTTTATATTGTTAATTTAATTATTTATGTTACAATAAAATCTGTTACTCTTATTCTTACATTTTATTATATTTAGAACAATCAAAACTTTTTTTTAAGTATTATGGCACTTCACACATATTTTATGCCAAATTATACTAATTTTACAATTTTTTTCATCTTTTTACTTTAACACTTATTTTTTGATTTAGAATTATTTTTATTTATAATACTAATTCTTTTACGTTACAAATTTATTACGTTTCAATAATATCTTTTTACATTTGTTGTTACCTTTCATTACATGTAAAATTATTATAATTTTTTTGTTAAAGTGTAACGATACGTCTAATCATTTTATGTAAAATAATACCAATTTTATGATTATTCTCACAATTTTATGTTAAGTTTTATTTTTTGTTTAAAATTATTTTTATTTGCAATAATAATTTTTTATATTACCAATATAATAATTTACATTATAATAATATCTTTTTATGTTTGTTGTTACCTTTCATTACATTTAGGATTATTATAATTTTTTCTTAAAGGTGTTCGACACTTTTAACCATGTTATGCCAAATGATATCAATTTTATGATTACTCTTACATTTTTTAAATTAACACTTATTTTTTGATTTAGAATTGTTATTTATTTGTAATAATAATTCTTTTATGTTGTCAAAAATATTATTTATGTTGCAATAATATTTTTTATAGTTGTTTCTACTTTTTATTATGTTTAAAATTATCACAACTTTTTATTAAAGAATTACGATACTTCTAATCTAATTTAAGCCAAATGACACCAATTTTACAACTATTCTTATCCTTTTATATTACGATATTGTAACATATTTTATATCAAATGATTCTAATTTTTCAATTATTCTCTCCTTTTTTTGTTAACACATTTTTTTGTTTAGAATTATTTTTTTTTATAATGTCAACTTATATTTATTTTATAATAAATTTTTTAATCTTGTTCTTACATTTTATTATGTTTAGAATTATCACAAAATTTTCTTAAGGTATTATGACCCTTCTAATAAATTTTACCCCAAATGATACAAATTTTATGATTATTCTCACATTTTTATGTTAACACTTTTTTATTGAATTATTTTTTATTTATATTACTAATTTTTTTACATTACCAATTTATTACATTTCAATAATATCTTTTTACATTTGTTGTTACTTTTTATTATGTTTAGAATTAGTACAATTTTGTTAAGATGTAACAATACTTTTAACTATTTTTCGTTAAATAATATATATTTTAGGATTATTTTCACCATTTTATGTTAACCCTTAACTTTTTATTTAAAATTATTTTTTTATTCGTAGTAATACTTCTTTTATATTGCCAACATAATTATTTATGTTCTAATAATATCTTTTTACGCTTATTGTTACCTGTTATAATGTTTAGAAATATTAAAATTATAACTTTTTTCTCAAAAATGTTACGACACTTCTAACTATTTTCGACTTGTTTCTTAAAAGTGTTAAGACACTTCTAACCATTTTACGCCAAATAATATCAAATTTAATATTACTCTCTTTTTTTTTATACTAACACTTTTTTTGTTTATAATTATTAATTATTTGTAATAATAATTCTTTTACATTACCAAAAGTATTATTTACATTATAATAATATTTTTTTACAGTTATTCTTGCTTTTTATTACATTTAAGTTTATCACAGCTCTTTATTAAGGCATTACGACAATTCTAATCCAATTAATGTCAAACAACACCAATTTTACAACTATTTTTACTTTTTTACATTAAGACACTTCGAGCACTCTTTATGTCAAATGATTCTAATTTTACAATTACTTTAACTTTTTTACATTAACACTGTTTTTGTTTAGAATTATTTTTTATTTATGATAATAATTTTTTATATTATCAACTTAATTATTTACGTTATAATAATATCTTTTTACACTTTTTGTTATCTTTCATTATGTTTAGGATTATCATAATTTTTTTTTAAGATATTATGACACTTTTAATCATTTTATGCAAAAAAAAAATCAATTTTACGATTATTCTTATTTTTTTATGTTAACACATATCCTTTTGTTTAGGATTTTTTTATTTATAATACTATTTTTTACATTACCAATTTAATTTTTTATGTTTTAGCCTTTTTTACACTTGTTGTTACTTTTTATTTACATTTAGAATTATCACAATATTTTATTAAGGTGTAATGATACTTATAACCATTTTACGTCCAATAATACTAATTTTAGAATTATTTTCACTTTTTTACAGTAACTTTTTTTTGGTTTAAAATTATTTTTTATTTGTAATAATCTTTTTTTTTACATTACCAACTTAATTATTTTTGTTACAATAATATTTTTTATGTCTACTGTTACTTTTCTTTACGTTTATAACTATAATGAATCTTTGTTAGGGTGTTATGACTTTTAACTCATTTTACATTAAAAGACACCAAATTTACAATATTTTCACATTTTTATGTTAACATTTATTTATTGGTTTAGAATTATTCTTTGAGTTTAAGGTAATAATTTTTTTACGTTGTCAACTTAATTATTTATATTACAATAACATCTTTTTATATTTGTTCCTACCTTTATTATGTTTAAAATTGTCACAATTCTATCTTAGGGTGTTATGATATTTTTAACACATTTTATGTTAAATAATACTAATTTTACAATAATTCTCACCTTTTTACATTAATCAATGTTCAATTTTAATTTTTTTAAATATTATATTATCTTGTCCTCTTTTTTGGAAATTTTAAATAGATTGTATTTATTTGTTGAAATTTTTATTTAATAAATAATATTTAATGTTAATTAATTAAAAGTAGATTAATAGGTTAACTGGTAATTAATTATTTTTACAATTAAAACAATCAATTATTTATATTAATTCTTTATGTATAATAGTTATTATTGAATGATCTTATAATAAGGTCAAAAAATTTAAACTTAGTGTAGAAGTTCCCTTAAAAGTGTGAATTTTAAATGTGTTAAAATGATTGACTTAAATATTCTATTGAATTTTTAAATTAATAAAATTATCTTTAAATATATATAACTTTTATTAATTTATTTAAATTTAATTTAAATCAATTAAAGCTAAAAATAGAGTCTTTCAAATTTATCTACCTAAAATTTTAAAATTTTAATTTTCAAAGTGTTAAAAATGATTGACTAAAATACATTTACTAAAATTTTTTATAAATTTTAATTTAAATAAATTTTCTTTTTTATTGTTAGATATTTTTTTATAATTAGACTAAAAATGCTAAAAGCGATTTTTTCCATCAACTAAAAGTGCCTAACTAAAATACTCTTAATAAATTTTTAATTTAAAAAATGTTAAAAGTAATTAATTAAAATACTATTAGTAAATTTTTTATAAATTTTAAGTTAAATGAAATTTTTAATTAGACTTATATTGTATACAAATTAGGATTTCACATCAAATGAAAATAAAAATAGAATTGGATCAAAACTTATGAGTGTGTATATTTTATTTTGAGATTTTATGGAGAAAGTTAAATTGAGGATGCTTTATACATCTCTGATTCATTAAGGAAGAGCCCGTGTGACCATGTCAGACATGATACAAGCCTGGTGGAATAGGTGCTGCAAGGCTATTTGTGTTTGTACCCTGTTTTGATTGACACTTCTTACTTCTTAGCTATAGATGGCTAAAAGGGTAAAGCTGGAGGCTATTTGGTTGAGTTGCAAAAGCTGTTTCGGTTAAAGCCATGCTTCTTTTTCACATGGTGAGGGATCTTGTTCAAAGAAACATTGATTATATTTTTGTCCTACTGCAGCGACATGAATAGAAATGATCTTGTGACAATATCCAGCAAAGTTGACTTTGATCTTGATTGTTTTACAGAGATTTCCTTTAGATGTTGGTGTGTAATTGTGAAACTTGATTCACAATATTGGTGGCATTCATGGTACAACAGGTGTTAGCTCTGCATTTCACAAATTGCGGTTTTGTGGGGGTTTGATTTGTCAGGAGTGTGAACTGGTGGATGTCGATTTACAATTAGGACTCTGTTACAACAAAGATGTACAAAGAGCATTGCTATGCTTTTTATAATAAAATTTATCTATTGGCTGAGAAAAAAAAAAGCTTATGCATGTGCATAGCGATAAAACAATTATATGAAATTTAATTTTTTTAATTTTTAAAAACAATTGCATATGTAATTTATGTTGATAAATAAATTCATTAAAGATAATCATAATAGGTTATTGAAACATATTTGTTTTTTTTTCTATTTTTTGCCTTTCAATTTTTTGCTTTAATTGATCCGTTAACTATATATGTATATTAATAATTTTATTGTTTATATGTTTTATGAGTTGATCATTTGATTAATTTTTTGATACAAATCATTTTATCATTGAATACATAATTAAATGTTGTTAGCAACTTGAAATAATTTTTTAATATAAATCATTCTTATATGATTCAGGAGGTAATAGAGTTACAGTAATTTAGGACCAAATTATTATAAGAATTGTTCACCTTGACTAATTTCTATCTAAAGATTATTTAACTTTTCTCAATTATATTAAATTGCTTGCTTTTGTTTGTTATTAAGGTGGTTAAAAGCCCTATAGTAAATTATTCTAAGTAGAGAATTATCAAGTGAAGTAACATTAATTATTTTTGGTAAATTTTTTCAAGGTATGACAAAATTCATTAAAACCATTTTTTGAATGTGTTTATGCCATGTTACATATTTTTTTACCAATTCCAATGTTACATTCATTCATGAAAATTTATATTATTAATACTGAAAATGAAATTATAAATCATATGTGTATTACATAACAAATTTGTTATTTTGAGAATTGAAATTTTCTTAAGAAAAAAAATGACAAGTACTAAGGTTAGGAGTTTATTTTATTTCATTTTTAATTCTAAAATTATGTATTTTAATATTTTTATAAAATGAAAAGTTTTAAATAAAAAAATTAAGCTTTCAATTGGTAGAACGTATAATTATATTTAATCAATGAAAGTACCAATGAAAAATTATGCCAAGCAAAAAATAGACGAAAGATTGACGAATTATATATAGTTTTATCTTCTTCATATGACAAATAAGATTAGTGTTATATGATATTTTAATGAAAAATATATAAATATATTGATTTCAAATTTTTTAGGATAAATATAAAACTCTTTTATTAGGATAAACATTGTATACTCATTCTTTTTTTCCATTATATTAGTTGAATAATATTAATTGTTGTATTAAAATTTTTAAAGCTGTTATATTAGGTAATATTTGCTTAAAAGCATTGACATTCATTAAATTAATTATGCTATTACATTTAATATAAAAATATTAGGCTAAAGCAACCCAAAAAAAAAAAAAAAAAAAAACTCTTTGAATTTTACCATTTTACTTAGATAAGCCCTTATAATTTTATTATATCCAAATAAACCCTGAACCTTAAATTTGCACTTAAATAAACCCTTAAGCTTTAAATTATATCCAAATAAGTCTTTAATCTTTAATTTGTACCGAAATTAGTTCTTCACATAAATCAATCTTTGATTTGAAATAAAGGCTTATTTGAATAATAATCAATGGATAAGGGCTTATTTGAGTATAACAAAAGTATAAGAGCTTACTTTAAAAAGTAAAATAGTTCAAGAACTTTTTTAATATTTTAGTCAAAATATTATTATAAATTATAATTTAACTAAACTTAAAAGTGATTTAAAGGCATTAATTAGCATAATTCATTTAATAAAGCTTTATTTAATTATGTATTTAATATTCCAACAATTTTGAATTTTGACTTTTCATAATTATGAGTAGAGTTTTAAACTTAAGATCAATGATCAATTAGGTCAAGTCAAATTTTATTATCTACTTCTATTCATAGTTTACTTAATTATTCACTTATGCATCTCAGCAAATCTTATTTAATAGTTGGTACATGCTTCTTTTTATTTAAAAAGCTAGACTCAAATCATCTTAAATTCAAATAAAAAAGAAGTATACTTAATTATTTATAATTGCAATTTCACTTTAGAAATATTCTTAAAAATTAATTAACTAATTCTATCACAAAGACAATAAAAATGAGACATTAAAGATAAAGGAAAAAAATAAATAAGAAACTATTAAATTATTATAGAAAATGAATAAGAAATATTAGGTTCTGATTAGGTTACTATTTCAATTTAAATTTTAATTATGTTCAATCATTTCGGATTTTAAATAACTACTAAGTTATTGACTTTTTAAAATCAATTGAAATTGAATTAAGTTAGTTCATTTTTATAATTTTGTGTATTATATTAATTTTTAATTAAATTAAAATTTAAAATAAGTAAAAATTTTATGTACACTCAATTTGAGTTTTGAACAATTTCAAGTTTGAGTTGATTAATCATGTTATTTTTAGTTATACTTTTATGACATCGATAATAAACTTCAAAACAAAACATGAATAAAACATGATGAAAATTTAAGTCCAAAAGTTATGGAGATACTAATGATAATTATAGATCAAAATCTTTATGTCTAATTAGAACATTTCATTTAAAAGAGATATCATAATTATACTCATTCAAAAAAACAAAAAACTTAAACAATATTTGAGTTATTATAATCCTTTACAATATTCTTTACATTTACAATATTCTTTATATTTTCAAATGAAGAAATTGGTTGGCATCAAAATATCAAGAAAGTCATTTGGAATGAAGGTAATAACTAATAATAAAGAAATAATTGAAAATATACCATATTTTTGTTTAATAGAAGAAATTATTTTGAAGGAGAATCCGAAAGTAATTATTGTAAACTTAATTTTTTTTAAGTGTTGTCATTTTATTTTTATAAATTTAGTAAAATTTTTCTTATTACTTTTATCTTATATATGATAAAAATTTCTACCCAAAATTATATATTTAAAAATATAAACATAAGGCAAAGTTTATGAATTTCATTGTTGGCAGAACACTTCAAAATTTTTAATTTTTCATATGTAATTATACTTTTGTTAACATGATTGAAAATACATATACTAATCATTCAATCAAATCATCATAAAGCTTCTCTTGATATATATAATTTTACTATGAACTAAAAAATTTGAAGAATATCTTAAAAATATTACTCAATATATATTGTATATCTTTACTTAATTTAGTTTTGATACTTGTATTAGCATAATAAGTTATTATTTTAACTTATAATTACATGTTCAATTACAAATAGCAAATTAAAAGCATTTACACATTGCTTTTCAAGTCATCTATACTTAAACTTTTTCTTACTTTCTTTCTCTACTTTACAAATTATATCATCTAGCCTACATTGTGGTTACTTTCTTTCTAGATATGTGCAAATCAACGATTATATAATATTATATAATTGATGACTTTTTAATTAATTATTGAAAACTTAAAAGTAACTAGTATAACTTAGTAGAAATCATTGATAACTTAATAATTAATTAGTGATAACTTAATAGTAAATCATGAATAACTTAGTAGTAAATTAGTGATAACCTAATAGTAAATGAATGATAATTTAGTAATCAATAACTGATAACTTAGTAATAAATCAATAATAACATATATTAATTGCATAATAATTTAATAGTAAATCAATTACAGTATAGTTATAAATGCATAACAACATAGTAGTAAATTAAAAACTTAGTAGTTAATCGTTGACAATTTAGTAATAAATCAATAATAATTTAATTATAAATTAGTGATACTTTGATAGTAAATTAGCTTTGGTTTAATAGTAATTAATTGATAATCATAAATTATAAAATAACTTAGTAGTAAATCAATGATAATTTTGTAATAAATAATTAATAATTTAGTAGTTAATTACTGAAAATTTAATGGTAAATCAATATAGAATAGTTAATTAGTGATAATCTAATAGTAAATTATGGATAATTTAATAGTAAATTGATAATAATACTGTAGTACATAATTGAAAATTAAGTCGTAAATTAATGATAATATAGTAGTAAATAAATATAATACAATAGTAAATCATTGTTAATTTAATAATAAATTATTAATAATTTAATAATAAATTGATAACTTAATACTAAATCACAAATAACATAGTAGTAAATTAGTAATAACTTAGTTGCAAATCATTGATAATTTAATAGTAAATTATTTAATTAATGATAACTTTATAATAAATAATAGATAAATTAGTAGTAAATTAGTTATAATTTTATAATAAATCATTAATAACTTAGTAGTAAATTATCAACAATTTAATAGTTAATCATTTATAATTTAATAGTAAATCATTCATAAATTAGTTGTAAATCATGGATAATTTATTAGCAAATCATTGAAAACTTAGTAGTAAATCACTATAATATATTAGCAAATTAATAATAACTTAATTGTCAATTATTGATAATTTTTTTATATTTAAAGTTGCCAAGAATTGAACCCTAGTTACCAGTAGAAAAAATTCTAAATTTAATGTTATTATATAAAAATTATCTCATATATTTTTAGTGAATTTTTTAAACTTTATATTTTATAATTAGAAATGCATAACAATATATTAGTAAATCAAAGATAAGTGAATAAAATATAAGTTATAACTTAGTAGCTAATTATTGATAACTTAGTAATAAATCAATGATAACTTAATGGTAAATTGGTTTTAATTTAATAGTAATTACTTGATAAACTTAGTAGTAAATTATAAATAATTTGGTAGTAAATGAGTAATAATTTAGTTGTTAATCATTAAAAACTTAAAAGTAGATGAATATAACTTAATAGTAAATCATAGATAACTTAATAGTAAATCATTGATAGTTTAATATAAATCAATAATAAATTGGTATTGAATTATGGATAATTTGATATCAATTTGTGACAATTTTATAGCAAATAGTCAAAAACTAGGTAATAAATAAATGATAACAATGTAGTCAATGTATAAAAATATATTAGTAAATCATTGATAATTTAGAAGCAAATTATTGATAATTAATAGTATTAAATTATTAATAACTTAATTGTAAAACAATGATAATTTAATAGTAAATTAGTTAATCATTGATAAATTTAAAATAAATTATTTATAAATTAGTAGTCAATAAATTATAACTTTATAATAAATTATCAATAACTTAGTAGTAAATCATCAATAGTCAATAGTAACTCATTTATAAATTAGTAATAAATCAAAAATAATTTAATAGTAAATCATTGATAATTTAGTAGTAAATTATTGATAATATAAAAGTAAATCAATGATAAGTTAATTGTCAATCATTGATAGCTTTTTTTTGTATTTAAAATTATCAGGGATTGTACATTGGTTACTAACAGAAATGAAATTAGAACTTTCATCTTAGCAAACTAGAGTAAACCTATGATGAACCTATTTATTATAAAATTCTAAATTTGAATGAAGCAATAATATTATTATATAAAAAGAAAATGATCTTTTATTAGAATGAAACCCGTTCTTTACTACGAGAACAATTGTTAGATATATGACTTTAAATTTTTTCAATGATTACCAAAAGTGTGTGTGTGTGTGTATATATATATATATATAAATTATCAAAATTATATAAAAAGTTACAAAAATTACATCAAAAGGTTGTTAAAATTTTATAAAAAATTATCAAATTTGTATTAATGGTTAAAAAAAGTATATCATAAATTACTAAGCTAATATCGAAGGTATTAAAATTGTATAGAAAGTTATCAAAATTTTATTAAATGTTATAACGCTTTTAATAGAAGTTAAGGTTATCAAAATTCAAATTTTATAAAAAATTATCAAAATTTACTTATATATACCAAAATCAAAATTAAATTGTTAGCATTTTTTATTATTATTATTATTATTATTATTATTATTATTATTATTATTATTATTATTATCCCAAAAAAATTATTTATTACACTAAATTTTTAAAAATAAATATTATTGTGCATCACACATGTGCCAAAAAATAATAAGAAGAAAGGTATCAAACTTAATTTGTTAGATAATAGTACTCAATGAGAAGAAAAAGATCAATATTCCAAGCAAAAGCTTATGCCATAAACGCAACTTCTATGTTCTTTATTTTATTTTATTTTACTATAAAGTTTAGGTAAGTATATATGTATGTGTATATGTGTTTTTTTATACAAGCATTATACACACCATCTTTTAATACTAAATTTTGCTGTAATTCGACAAAATATTTTTAATAATAGTTTTAAAATCAAGCTTTTGGTTTAATATCTGCAAACTATGAGGAATAAAAGTTGGGTTCTAAATATGAACCCAAATTTTTATGAGCATCCTAGAAATTGAGGTTGAAGAAAAAGATTTCATTAGGATTTTGACAAATTGTCATTAATAGTTTTGGAATCGTTAGATGAATTTAAAAATAAAAAAAAATCATCATTAATTTTTTTTTGAATAGGTACAATTAATCACATATTAAAATTTATTTTTTTACTAAAATCTTAAAATTAATTAAATTTATTAAAAAAGATAATTTTAGAATCTATACAATTTGAGTTCAAAAGTCGATTATGTGTGGAGAAGGATTAATACTTCTATAGCACCTATTTAAAAATAGTACCAATTAATTATGTATTATTTTTTATTCTTGATAAAAAGGTTTTAAATTTGGGTATTTAAAAATAATTTCCTTTATTTTCTTTATTTATCGTAATTTTGGTTTTTTTATCATTATTTCATTTTTATTTGGAAAAATAAATTAAAATTTTGTTATTGAAAATTTTTTAAAATGTTTCAATATGTTGGTAATATTATAATAATTTTTTTCACCTATAGATTTCTTAGACATCAATATTTGAAAAACTTTAAAATCCCATCCTTGGAGGCTCATATATATTTCTTTTAAAAAAATTTAAGTGATATACATGCAATGCAAATGAAACATTAGAGCACATATTGTATTTACCCCTTTTTTTTTAGAGAATAAATGTTTATTAATTTTTTCTTATTTTTAGAAGAAAAGAAAAATTTTATTATATTAAAAATTCTTTATAAATACCTAATACATTGGGAGTAATTAAAAATTTTTTTCATACTTAAAGATTATTTAGGCATCACTATTTGGATTATCTTAGAGTTTTATTGTCAGATAAAAAAATTTTTTCCTCTCTTTTTTTTGATAAAAATTTGTTTATTAATTTCTCCTTTTTTTATTATTTTTTTAGAATTAAAAAATTTATCGTATTACAAATTTTTTTATAAATATTCTAACACGTTCGTACTATTTAAAAAAACTTCACTAAAAAATTTTTCAGACATCACTACTCGAAAATGTTTTAAAATCTCATCATTAAATAGAAAATTTCTTTACATCATTTTTTTATCATTTTTATTTTTATTTATTTTTCTTTTTAAAAAATGATGAAAGTTAAAATTAACAAAAATCTAAATCTTATTTTTATTGTAAAAATGTAATAAATACTTATTTGGACATTTGAAAATTTAAACATGCTTAAATAAAAAAAAAGATTAAAATGAAAAAAAAATCAAAGAACAAAAAAGAACGAAAACATACCTAAATCGGTCGGTGTGGGAGCGGTCCGAAGCAACTTGGTTCGGTTCGGCTGGACTGGCTTCAATCTGAAAGGGAAATAGCGACTTAGCTGTGGTCTGCTTCGGTTTATTGACGGTTCATGCAGCTTGCAGTAGTTTGGTCGCCTGTCTAGTCAGATTGATTCAAAACAGTAGACAGAAGATGGTTGGCCGGGTCGAGCGTGCGGATTCAGAATAGGGGTCGGGTTCACACGCGGGTCACTGATGGTTTTTTTTTTTTTCAAGCCTACGAAAACAAGTTTTGTTTTTTTTTTAACATCATTCAAAACTCTCTTTTATATATATATATATACTTCTCTCAAACACAAACCACATGGCTGACCAACCCAACCCAACCCAGAAACTGGCCGGTGCCCTCCGCACCTTGCCGCCGGCCCAAGTTTCCGGCGCTGGTTTGCCTCGAAATTTCATTACGAAGCTCCTCGCTTCCTCCTCCGTGTCGTTTTCTAGGTAGTTTTCCCGAAAAACAAGCCCAAATTCCCAGATCTAGGTTCAAAGCAGGCGGTTCCAACCCACTCTTTTTTTTTTTTGGCTTAGTGGCGCTGCTTCTCCCCGTTTCAGGAGACGTGTGATTATTTTTGTGCTTTGTTGTTTTGGTTTTGGTTTTTTTTTTTTGGAGAGCCGCTTGACCGACGGCTTGAATGGGTCTTGAGTGTTGGTCATTTTGTTGGCAGTGGTAAGGTTGGACTGCGATGGGGTCACGGCCGGGTTTTTTTGGGTGGTTGCCGAATGGTCTTGGTAATGAGTGATGGTGGTTGTTCTTGGGGCCGCCGGTTGGGGTGGTTTTTCGGCATTTTTTGGGTCTTTTTTTGCTTACTGGTAGGCGACTGGTGAGTGGGGTGCTAAGGCAAGTGGGTTGCCAAGCACCACACCCAGTGCCACCAACGCTTCTGTCTTGTCCTTTTTTATTTTTAAAGTAATATTAAAGAAAATAAACTAAAAAGATATTTAAGACCGGAGATAACGTCCCTGAGTGGGAAAAGATGTCTAAAGCTGAGTTATCAGTTCAATGAAATCCTTCTGTCCGGTTAAAGTTTAGTTTAGCATTACGATGATTATAGTTTTTTAGCATTATAAATGATCCAAACATACCAACGTCGACTTTGAAATTGGAAGGAAACGAATATATTTCGATAAAATGGAATGGAGATACTAATAATATAGTGAAAGGTCTCAAAAGAAAAACTTATGTTGATTCGAAGAATTTTCTGAAAATTAAAAGAATTTGTAATCATGATGCTCTAGTGATAGTCTATGCTCGATAAGAAACCACCTTTTTTTTTTTTTTAATTTCGGGTTTTGTTGCCTGTGCTTTAATCGAGGATTGTACGATTTCAAGGAAAAAAAAAAATATATATATATATATATTTTCATAATTGGATTATGATAGAAACTCCGCAAGCTGGATACTTACATGGCATTTGTTTTGGGAATATATTTTAGTAAATAAAGGTAAGATACTGTAATACGAAATAAAAATAATATAAATAAAAAATATAAAAATATTATAATTTAAAATTTTATAAAAAATTATATATTTATTTAATAAAATTAAAAATATATATTTTATATATTAATATTAATATAAATTATAATATATAATTTTTATATAAAATATAATACGAAAATTATTAATATTTTATATAATACAATATATAAATTATCAAATTTATTTGTTACATGGAGAATGTGATCCCTTTCGAAGAAGCGCTGTTCCATCTGACCCTTCGTCTCCCTCCATATTTTTTATTCTTACCTATCCCAATATATATAAGAATTTAATTCTCTCTTTCTTTTATTTTTTTTAATAATTTTATACATTCACGATAAAATTTTAAAATTTAACAAATGAGTTTAAATAATAATTATAAATATTTAATTTTTTAAAATGATTTGAATCATATTCTTTAAATAAAATATTTTATAAAATTAAATTGAAATCTAATTTAATTGATTTATATAATATTTTAAAAAAATGATATCTAATAAATTTAAAGTTGAAATTTCAATACTTGTAATATTTTTATAGAAATTCATACTCAACTTGTGAAATATTATCAATTATAATTTAAATGTCTCATTTTTTTATTTAAAAAAACTTATAAATATGAATTTAAATTTTTATTTATATATTATAACAAAATTTCGTAACATCTTGATATGAAATTAAGATGTTGTAAAAACTGTAGGTAACTTTTTTAATCTTTTTCTCTCATTTTTTTTTTAATAGAACTCGTAGGCTAATAACCAAATGTTCAATTTAACATCTATTGGAGTTTTTTTAGGACTGGGTATTACAGTTAAAAATGTTTTCAAAAGCAAGAGGATGAAATTAAAAATGTATTCAAATGTCGAGATCTCTTTTTCATTTCTTTTTAATACAATAACTATCATTATCAATACATATTATTTTTTTAATATGTTCATCAACACTTTTTATATACGTGAGACCTAATAAATTATAAATCCTATATATCTTAATAGTAATAGAACGAAATTAAACCCATGTTGCACTAATTTTTGAGTTAAATTTAATATATCTGTAAACGAAATTCTTTTACGTGAAAAGAGAATTATTAAATTTGAAATTTTGAGTTTAGAAATTCAAGTCATAAACCACTTTGGTTTAAGATAATAAAAGTCAGATAAAAAAAGGTCGTTGAATGTCAAAGATACCATTAGATGAGATGAGGGATGCGTTTATTATTTTTGTATGTTTTTCTCCTTTTTCATTTCAAATATGAGAGATTATCCACAAGTTTGTATGTCTAACTCTTTCAAAATTCTTTTACATATTCTTTTTATGAAGAATAAATTGTGATTATTTATTAATTTTTTTAAAAGTTTTACTCATAATCAAGTATTGTATCTATATAATTAATTATTATATCATTGAATAATAAATTAATAAATTATAACTCAACTAAGTAATCAAACCACACAAAATGAGACTTTAATTTAGGACCTTATCATTCTAAGGCCTCCTCCTAATAGTTGAATATATTTTCACATGATAATATAAAATATTACCCATTTTTAAGAACATATAAGATTAAAATTTTAAATCTCTCTTCCTCTTAAACTTTTTTTTTCATATCTATCAAAATATAATAAATAAGATTTCATAATTGTGAAAAATATTAATTGAATATCTACAAAACATAATGTGTTATTTATAAAACAATTTTTACATTTAATACAAATTTTTTCCATGATAAAATTGTAATGGCAATAAAATATGAATACGATTATAAGATCAATGACCCTACTTTTTTGAAAATATGGTGCTCTAATAACTTTCGAATCAAATTATCAATGACCCTACATACTGGAAAATCATGGGCTTTATTAGGACCAAACAAAATTAGGACAAAAGAAAGAAAACATAAAAAATAATTTCTTTTTCAGTTTAATCAATTCATATATTTTTCGTTTTCAATCTTATTTACCATAGCTCTAACCATTTTTCATGCTAATTTTTTGTTGTTTACCTGAATTAGGGATTGGAACGAATCAAAGTAAGAATGAATTTATATTCATTTTGAGTTCAACTTGATTCTTTAATAATTTTATTTGATTCTGTTTAAATCTGATATTAAATTATTATTTTTGATATCGACCCTAACATATAAATATATAACTAGCATTTGATTGGATTGGATTCAAAATTAATTCAATATTTTTAATTTAATATAATATTTATAAAAATATCTTTTAATATAAATTACATCGAGTAACAAACTTGCCACTACACATTTTAATAATTATAAACGATGAAGAAAATAAGTTGAGTTATAAGTATAAACCCAAAATTTTGTGAGCATCCTAGAATTTGACGTTAAAAAAAAAGATTCATTGGGCTTTTGATACGTTAGTTTAATATAATGAAGCTATACGTGTAAATTAGACAACATTTACAAAAAATAGGACAATTGTCAAGACTGGAGAATTCGTCACTGTTATTAGAAAAGATCAATGCTATTTTTTTAATATTTACTTGAAATAAATTCTATATATAATATAAGAAATATCATAATTTCACTAATTTTCAAAGCCATCGTTTTATTTTGCAATTAGGAACAAATACTAAAAAGAAACCATGGAAATTTTATACAAAGGCAAATATAAACATACAAAGTTATCATACACATGAACCCTTATAAGCAGATAGAATGAAGAAAAAACAACTAAATCAAAGTTTACGATTACATTATGATGAAAAGCACATGAGAATCAGAAAGCAATAGATGTTTGGATTGCGATTCAACTTCAGCAATAGGGCCTGCAACCTTCTTCCCCTTTGTATTGTATGTATCTACCAAAATAGATAAACCACATAAGTCTGGTAATACTTATATTTTATTATGCTATAAATACAGAAAAGAAATGAAATAAAACAAAGATGAAATTAGATTTACAATTCTATAATTAAAAAAAAAAAAAAAAAAAAAACTCACACTAATACAAGAGCTTGAGGAAGGTAGAAGGACATTGTTTGCATGGGGATGGTCCCACTCCAATGATTCCCACCATTTTTTGGGACCCGCGTAGATTTCCTTGAGAGGAGGAGGAGGAGATGGTTTTTCGTTATCAACGTTGTCAAGCAGGGGAAGATACAGAGGAATCCGCTTTAGCTTTGGACAATCCATTATAACAATGCTTTGGAGAGAATCACAAACCATTACTCCATTTTTTCTACAAATGCTCTTCAATTCTGGTAGATTCCCCAAACGCAATATCCTTAATTTGGGAAGAGCATATTTGATGGTACCCATTCCTTCTTCCTCTGATACTATTATTTTCTCCATTTCCACACAACTTCGAACAGTGATCTCTTCCACGTTGTGCAGAAGCCACTTAGCTGAGAACAAATTCTTTAATTTTCCACAACTGAATAGATGGATTTTTTTGAGGGAGGAAAATGTGCCTACTGATGACTCTTCGACTAAAACCTTCAAATTGTGCAAAGCACTTAGATATAGAGACTCAAGTGTTTGAAGTTGACACCCCGATGAACAAATGGACTCCAACTCCTCACATTCCTCAATTCTACATTCCTTCATATCAGTTGCATCTTCAAATCCACATATATCGTTTAAACTTCTCATACCTTTGCACTCAGCAACTTCTAATTGCCGAATATCATATGGAAGTATAATTCCATCTCCAGAATTAATATCACAACCCCTAAATTTAACTATTTTACTATAATTCCCAATTCCATGGAAATACTGGTGACTTACCAAAATATAGTATTTATGAAACCTTTTTCTCTGACTAGCATACGTGTTCAAGTTACCCAAGTTACTAAACCAACCTTCAAAAACTTCCAACTTGTTCAATTCCCTTATCTCTTTCGCTCCTGTTAATGCCGGGTGTATTGCCAAATACTGAAGACGACACAATTTCAACAAAAATCCATTAGGGATTTCTTCTAAGTTATCAGTAAATCCAAGATTGAGATATCTAAGATTTACCAACATTTCCAAACCTTGAGGGATTTCCTTGATTGAAGTTCCTCCAAGGTCCAATTTCTTCAAAGCTAGAAGCTTCGATAAAGATGGCAAATTTTCTAAACTGCGACAACGATGCAGCATCAATGCATTGAGATTCTCCAGATTAGAGATAGAATTTGGCAAATTCACAAGAGGATTATTAGAAAGATCAAGAATCTTTAGATTAGGAAAGTGCCCAAAGAAAGATTCTGGAATTTCTTCCAATGAATTTCTTGAGAGTAACAAGGTTGTGTGCTTTCGACATATTGGAGACTTCATATTTGGAGGAATTGTTGATATGTAATTGCACATTAAAGAAACCTTCTCCAAATCTTCAGTCCATTCTTCCTCATTTGGTAGCTCTTCCAACTGTTTACGAGCATTTACCAAAAAACCTTTTTTTGTGATATCCAATGCCATATCTCGAACAACATCATGCATCTTTATATGTGTACCTACCCCAACCCTTTCTAGCAAACAATTCTCTACGAGCTTCTGTAAAATAGAATGACCACAACCTTCCATTGCTTTTCTAGTTCCCATTTCATCTATAAGTCCTTTTTCCATCCAATATTCAATGATTTCCTCTTTTTCGATTTCATAATCTTCAGGATATAATGCACAAGATAGAAAGCATGGTCGGTCATTTTGTCTTAGATGATCATAGCTGAATTTTAAACATCCAAACACCTTTTCTTGCACATCCTGGATGCTTCTGATGTAACCTCTCAACTCATTCAAGGCATTTTCCCACAGAACAGGATCGGATATTCCCCTCATACAACCAGCTACTGTGACAATTGCAAGAGGAAGTCCATCACATTCTCCCACAATATCTTTCATAATTGGTTCTAAAGTTGGATTAGGCAACATGTTTTAGCAATTACATTTTTCTTTTGTTATGTAAAAATTTGGCAACCAAAATAATATTATTGTGCAAATTTTTTTTATAATCATAATAAATATTTTACATAAAATTTTTGTAACCAAAATTTATTGTTGTTAAAATAAATTTTGCACAATAACTTTTGTCGTGTGAATATATGGTTTATATGGCAACAACTAAAAGTCATTGTAATATCTATTTTTTTCAATGATATTATAAGTTGTTGCGTTGACTCTTAAACAATGGGGTTAATAGCAATAACCTCACAATGACAAAAAATCGTTTCAAAACAATTTTAATAATGATAAAGATCTATTTAACAATGATTTTGATCATTGCTATATCTCTATTTTCTTGTAGTGAATTGATCACAAACATTCATAGAGTGATTTAGTATACAAGATCTGCATAAAATGAATCATGGAGCACATCACCTATCATTAGCGTAGTATAATTAACCAATCATAATTTAGAATTGTGTGAAATTTATCAAAATTTCATATGGAGCTCATATTTATAATAGCATATGCAACAAACTATCATTCTTTGTGAGATTACTTTGTGTCTGGATAGTGAAAAAAAGAACTAGGGAAATGCTAACATTTTTAAAAAATAAAAGATATTAAAATTTTAATTTTAAAATTATATGAATATATCATTTACACAAATTATTATTTTTTATCTTTGAATTTTCAAATTCAAATTATTTATCATGTGCGAAACTTTGATCGTATGAGAACACTAGAATGGAGCCTTTAATACATAGATTTTTAGTTGAAATTGTAAGTTTTTCCTTTTCCATCTTTAAAAAAAAAGTGCCTTATGAATCCTTACAAATTAGTAGTAATTTTTAATGCTAACAATTGTTTGTCAATATATACTATTCCCTCTGTCCCAAATTGATTATGTGGTATTGATTTTCATGGAATTTAAAAAAGATATTTGATTTTAATGTATTTAATATTAAAATTAAAATTTTCTATAAAATTAAAATTGCCTAATTTTTAATGTCAGAAATTAAAAAAAACATAAAAAATAATTTTAAAATATATATATATATAAAAAAGAGTTTTAGATGTTTAAAAAAGGAAAAAGGATATAGTTTTGAGACATCCCAAAAATGAAATATGAAGAAAATAGGAAGGAGGGAGTATAATTTTTAATTATTTCAATAAAAACAATTTCTTAAAATTAAAATGTAAGTGAAATTGATTAAATGAAGTTTAAAAAATAAATATGTTATTTTATACTTGATGTTTCTAAAAATTGAATCTGGCCACTAAAACTAAAAGCTTTTCACAAATAAGTATAAATAGACACCCATCACTCCGACTCTACAGAAAATTCAAGTAGCTGAGACAAATGGCAGCACAAAAAATGGCATATAATATTAACACAATTTAAGTAGGAGCAATTCTTGAAGCTGACCTGATCACTTTGGAACAAAGCTGTGAGAACTGCTGGGGACTCTTTTTTCTACAGATCCAAAAAGAAAGGAAACTAGAAATTTTTTGCTTCGAGGAAAGTAGACAAGAAACTCCAGAGAACAATAGGAAGAGGAATAATTTTTAGTATTTCTGGTTGAATGAATCAGTAGGGCAGTGGTGGTGATGGGTCTAATTATGCTTTCCAGGGAACCGTTGAGGCTGGTCAGCAACGGTCCAATTCTTCCGACAATTAAATTCTCGGATTTCTAAAACAGATACAAATTTACTACTACTTGAGCAGAAAATAAAATTAGTAAGAGTAATAGGACGGACTAAATCTCTCCTACCAAACAGATTCATGTGCAGCATGTGACTTTGCAGTAGTACCAAATAAAAACAATGAAGGGTTACAATAAATTTTGTTGATGTCCACAATACTAGGATGGGATTCAATTATTCAAAGCATAACTATAGGAATATTAATAAAGGTGATGTTCAAGTTAGCAAATATTTTAGGCTGTAGCTTTTATTTAATTTTCACTACAAGGGGTTTGGAGTCCCTGTTAAGAACGTGGTCTCCACTGAAAGTAGAGAATAAAAAAAATAAAAAAAATTATATTTGATATACTACTAATGTATACATTTTATTCACTATTATTGAATCAGATGATGTCTTCTTATTAATAAAGTGAATCAGATGATGATATCTGATTAATGAGTAAGTTTTTTAAAAAATGTTAATCTTTATATATTTATTTTTAAGACTGATATTTGTTCATTAATAAAATAATATTATCTGATTCACTAATAGTATAAAAGATTTATACACTGACAATGTATTAAATATAAATTCAAAAATAAAAATATTATAGTAGCGGCATTATTCTCCTATTATTTTTTTCATGTTTTATGCACATTATTATCGAGTAAATTATAATATAATAATTAATTTTACAATTTTTATCATAATTAAATTAAAATAATCATTATAATACAAAATTAGATTAAATTAAAAATGTAAATTTACATTCAAATTACAAATAAATATATCAAAAAAATTAAACTGAAGTTACAATGCAGAAATGTCTAATTTTAATTTCTCTGTTTTAATTTTTCTATTTAGAAGTATTTTCTTCAAATATTCTAGTGTAGGATCATTGTCTTCATCTTCTTCTTTTTGATTTTTTTTTTCTATATTTTTGAATTTTTCAGCCTTGGAAGATAGTATTCAATCAAAACTTAAATCAAATTCTACATGTTTCATTCTTTTTACCTTTTTCTTTTTCACGAGTTTTCTTTCTCTTTTTTTTTTTTTACCTTCTTTGTTGGGGAATTTTTATTTTCAATTTAATGGATCCTTGATCAATTGTCATTTAACATATTCAAATTTTTGTTTTTCATATTTTGAAATTTCACAAGCAATGAGACTTCATGTTGCTTCAAATAAAGCTGTGAGAACTGTTGGGGGCTCTTTCCACCACTTCTAGAGATCCAAATTAGAAACGGAACCAGAAAATTTTCCTTTGAGGAAATTAGATAAGAAACTCCACGGTGCAACATGAACAGAAACAATTTTTAGTATTTCTGCTTGAACTGTTTAGAGTCAGTAAGGCAATGGTGGTGATGGGTCTAATTATGCTTTCTAGGAAAACCATTGTGGATGAAGGTCCACAACGGTCCAATTCTCACCTCAATTAAATTCTCGGATTTACAAAACAATTACTAGTTTACTACTAGTTTAGCATAAAATAAAATTACTAATAGAAATAGCACAGACAAAGCACTCACCAAACAGATACATGTGCAGCATGTGACTTTACAGCAAGAGCCAGTCAAAAGCAATACATAAATTTTGGTCAAGCAGGGGAAGATACAAAGGAATCTGCTTTAGCTATGGATGATTCAACATAACCATTTATTGGAGAGAATCACAAAGTCCCATTACTCCATTTTTACTACAAACGCTCTTCAATTCTGGTAAAAAGATTAATTCCAATGTCTTTAATTTGGGAAGAATACTCTTGTAAAGTTTGATGGATTCAGTGTTGCAATTACAAAGGATCTCTCCTTCTCTGCTATGTTTCTACCACTTCCAGCGAGTTACAGATAAAGCAAGTTCTATGATTAATAAAAAAAGGAGCACTATTTATATGATATCATCATTATATATATCAAACTCAAATATTCTATAATAAATGTCAAGTCCTTTTTACATAAATTATAAATTTATAAATCTTAATTTTATTACATAAAACACATAAACTTTTAATTATGTAACATTTATTTGGATCATTGACTTTTGATTTTTTTTTTGTGTCCATTTTCTTTAAAATCATTATTTTTTAAAATTTATTGATCAACCCTTTAGTTCTATAACATTTATATTTTTAACTTTTAATTTTCTTATAACTTATGGTTTTCTATCTCTTTTAAGGGTAAGAGTTATAGGAGTATCTTTCATGTCTCTATTATATTTTTTTTCTTCTAATTATTGTTTGTCATATTGCTTGGATTATTGACTTTGATTTTCTTGTATTCATTTTTTGACCAAACATTTGATTTTGTAGCAGTTATATTTTTTAATTTTAATTTCATATGGCTTATGGTTTTCTATCTTTTTTATGGGTAAGAGTTATATGAGTTTCTTTCATGTCTCTATTACAATTTTTTCTCAATTCTTATTTGTCATATTATTTGGATTTTTTTATTTTTTGTTTTCTTATAATTATTTTCTTTAAAACCATTATCTGTTAAAATGTATTAATCAAATCTTTTGTTTTGTAACATTTATATTTTTTGTTTTAGATTTTCTTATAAGTTATGGTTTTCCATCTCTTTTAAGGGTGAGAGGTTATATGAGTGTGTTTCATGCCTCTATTACACTTTTTTTTCTAAATTCTTATTTGTCATATTACTAATCATGAAGTTTTTTTTATTGTGTTTTTATTTTGATAATTTTTTTATTTTTTAATCATGATCTTTGTTTTTTTTGCATTTTAAGTTTGTTTATTAGTCAAATGATGTATGTTTTAGTGTTTTTTTTCAATTTTTCTTATAATTTTTTTACTTTTTTATCATGACTTTTTTTTTTTTGCAATTTAAGTTGAACTATTAACCATTATTAATCATGAGCTTTGTTTTATTATTATTATTATTATTATTATTATTATTATTATTATTATTATTATTTTATTTTTATAATTTTTTAATTTTTTAATCATGATTTATGATTATTTTTAGCATTTCAAAAGTTTGTTTATTAGCCAATTGATGTATTTTTTTTATTGTTCGTGTTTTTATAATTTTTTACTATGAATTTTTTTTACTGTTTAAACTTGGTTATTAACAAATTAGAATATACCATAATTGATAATCATCTCTTAAAAGGATGATTGGATGATCAAAATTTGTATTTGTCGATTGTGAGATGTTTAAATTTTAAGACTAAACAACATACTAGTATAAAAATGATATTAATTGATGAAAAGGTATGTATACTTTTTTCTCTATTTTTATCATGTTATTTTCTTACCTTAAATTTATTTTATTATTTTTTAGTTAAATCATAGGCATAAATATTGTTTTTTATGTTGTTTATTTATGACTTTTGATTTTTTTTATTATAAGAAGAATTATATTGTTTTACATTTAGTTTTTTATTTTTTAATTGGATAATCAAATTCAATAATTTTTATTTGATTCTTTTATTTACAAATAATGATAAATGCTCTTTGTACTATTTTTTTTTCACTTTAAAACTTTTTACTAGATTTGAAAAAGTTGAGTCGCATACTTTTTATTTAAAAATAAAAATATTTTAACTTAGTTTTTTAACTAATTATTTAGTAATATGTCTTTTTTAGCATTAGAATCGCAAATTCATCAATATGATTCACAAAGATCAATTTTTATATAGGGGGTAGTGAATTTTTCTTTTGAATAAATTTTAAAATGCAATTATATTAAAACTTAAGAACTTGTTATTCTCTTTATGTCTATTTATTTTTGTTTATATGTATAAGATGTAATTTGATTAAAAGCTTCACAAATAATATTTAAATTAAACCTTAATAGGGCAAAATTACTTAAATATAACTAATATAAACCTATTTTAAAGAATTTTAGTCCTAACAATATGTTTATAATGAATTCTAATGTAATATGATTGGCATGATTGAATTTTTCTTGGATTTAACTCTTCAAAAGTAAGTCTCTTAAAAAAAAATAGATTTTAGTGCAATTATAAATTGAAAGAATTCATAATGCATTTTATTACTCTAATTAACAGTATAGTGAGCAAGCACATGAAATTTTCACCAACGTTTTCTACACTTAATTTTGCATTTGTATTTGCCAATATATAGTTTGTATCATTTGTAATAATAACAAGATACTCTCCTCTCTTCAGATAAATAAAACACATCATTTATCGAAAAATAAAGTTTAAATAGAATAAATATGTGATATTTCGTCATCAAATAACTAAAAAACAATAAAAGCTAGCATTTACATTCAAATTGTAATGGCAAAAGGAACAATTTAATCCATCTTTACTATTGAGATTTTCATGTTTATATTTAAAATTTAAGTATAATATTGAAAAAGGAAAATAAATAAAATATTGATGATACAATATAAAATCGTATAATTATCAAAATTTTATAAATTTTAGTACTATCTAATTATAAAATTAATTGTGCTGAGTACGGATGTAAAAAACCAAATACATCATGTAATTTTATTCCCTCACATTACTCGTTAGTTTGTGTTACTTAACGGGGCTAAATCTCCAATCTTGGTTAAAAATTTTAGTTATTTTTATACGTGCTTGCAACGTATTTAACATATGCATCTTTCCAAATCTCTTGTTTTGGTGGAATTAATTTTTTTGTTTAGAGTTAGTTGCTTATGAGTTTTGTCATATATATTGGTTTGATTTTATATAACTTTTGTAACATTTTGGATATCATCAAATTTGGGTTAAGTTTCAAAATTTTATTTTGTTGGTAGATTTCCATTTTAATTGGATGATTTGATGTGTCATAATTAGCATTATTGATTTATTGTTAACCTTTTAAAATTTATAGATTTTTTGTTTTGTAAAGTTATATATAATTATTTTCGTTATATTGTGTAGAAATAAAGGACTTTTATTAATAATGTATAAATATAGAAATTGACTTCAATTATAATAATAGAAATAATTATTTTATTTTTTCAAACATAATTAAGAGAAATAATAGTAAAGAAAAGAGATTGAAAGATAATATAAAGTTATTAAATTTTAATAATTAATAGTTTATTACTTTTAGAAATTAAAATTATGCTAAATTTAATTTCATATCATTTAGGATAAGTATTTAAGGTCATTCAAGTTTGTGGATTAAAATCATTTCGGATTAAAATTAATTTAGGGATCCAAATTTAAGTTAATTCTGATTCAAATCAATTTTGATTTGAGTAGGGTGGGTTCAAATAAAAAATGTTTTAATAATAAGAAACTGGACAACATGAAAGACCTCTTTTTTATTTTTTTAAAGAACAATCAAAGCATGGAAATTTAACAAATAATTTAGAAAATCAACTTTAAAATCAGCATATCAACCGTTCTCAGATCAATTATCTTGACAATAAATTAGTGACTTCTCAAGTTGCAAATTAATTGATTCAACTAAAAATTAGAAGGTAAGAAATCCATTAGTGTATTTGCCAGCAGTTCTAATATGTAAGGGAAAAACAATATATATGTGACAAACTTAAAGTAAAGCATGTATTCGATAAATTTAGATTTCCAAGGATAGAATTTAGATTTCCAAGGAAAAAAACATACCAAACTTAAAATTTCTTGGGTTTTTTGAATGATCGAGAAGCGTGTATCATTTTGCTAATGCTTTTGTCAAGGATGAATTTTTATGTTCAAAGATTTTGTGCAAATTAAGAGAATTAGAACTATCAGAAATGAATGAATCAAAATATGTAAACTCAACATAGGAGATATATAAATTAATATGATGTAGCAAGCTTGTTGGAGATTTGATTATGAGAGAAAAAGGAAAAGATTGATTTTTAATAAAGTGTGAACTCAAAAACTATTAAAAGTGATCGATTGAAATATTTTTAATAAAAATTCTAATTTTAATGAGTTTTTCTTATTTATTTTTTATTATTAAATTCTCATTTATTAAATTTTTAATAACTTTCAATTTAAATGATTTTTTATTAAACTTTTATTATTATTATTATTATTAACTTTTTTCATATAAAATAAAAATGTTGGTTAATTATGATTGATTTATCATTTCTGGCTTGCTTAATTAATTTACCATCATTTAACAACATTTCCCTCATGTTTTTGCTATTTCTTTCTTTATTGTTATATATAATTAATGTATATGTAAAACCAGCACAAAGTTTAATTTGGTAAAAAAAACTTGATTTAAAATAAAAACATAAAATTTTAGTCATGCTTTTGATTTTATCTTCATAAGAAGATAAAATACACTAAAACAGTATAGACATTGCGTGATCAAACTTAGCACTGTTTTATTTTTTTTATTCCATTATAATTTGTTATTATATTTTAAAAGTAATTTAACATGCATGGGTACTTTATTTTTTATTATTATTTTTTAAATATATTTCGTTTTTTATTTTTATTTCATATTAAATCTGTTTCAATTTTTAAAAAAATTTATCCTACAATTAAAATAGAGATTTAATGAAATATTTACTTTTAAATAGATAATCTTTTCATTATTTGTTCTTGCTTTATATGTTTATTTTTATATTTAGTTAAATTTATTTAATTTAAACTTAAAAAAATCAAAATTTAGCTAAATTATTTATTAAATTGTATCACTAAATCTTAAGATATATATATATATATATATATATATAACATATGTGTTAAAGGTAATTTTGTAATTAACATAGATTGTTGGGATCAAAGTAAATTAATAATATTGAAAATGAATTTATTGTTTCTTTCAGTAATGGTAAATATAATTATTTTCTAATATTTAAAATATGAACTCTAAATGTATTAAAAGTGATCGATTTTAATATTCTATTGAATTTTTAAGTTAATAAAATTATATTTAAATATATATGATTTTTATTTATTTATTTAAATTTAATTTAAATTAATTAAAACTAAAAAAGAGTCATTGAAATTAATCTACTTAAAATTTTAAAATTTAGTTCAAAAAATATTAAAAGTGATTAGCTAAAATACATTTAGTAAATTTTTTTTTTATAAATTTTAATTGAAATGAATTTTATTTTTTATTATTAGATTCTTTTTTATAATTAGACTAAAAAATACTACAAGTGATTTTTTTTCCATGAACTAAAAGTGATTAAATAAAATACTCTTCATAAATTTTTATTCAAAAAATGTTAAAAGTAATTGATTAAAATACTATTAGTAAATTTTTTATTTTAATTTAAATGAATTTTTTTAATTGGACTTATATTGATACATACAATATGATTTTCACATCAAATAAAAATACAAATAAAATGAGATCAAAGCTTACTAGTGTGCATAGCAATAAAACAATTATATGGAGTTTGTTTTTATTAGTTTTAAAAACAATTGCACGTATAATTTATGTTGATAAATAAATTTATTAAAAATAATCATAATTAGGTCATTAAAACATATTTGTTTTCTTTTCTATTTTTCGCCTTTCAAATTTTTGTTGTAATTGATTTGTTAACTATATATGTAAGTTAATGATTTTATTATTTGTATGTTTTATGCATTGATAATTTGATCAATTTTTTGGTACAAATCATCTTATCATTAATAATATAATTAAATTCTTTTAGCCACTTGAAATAATTTTTTAATATATATTATTCTTATAGTTTTACCTGACCTTTATAATTAATTTTTCTTTTATAGTTTTTTCATTTATAATTTTATAATTGTTATTTCCATGAATAAAAACTACTATAAAATTAATTGCAAACCAATTGCACGCACCTTCCACTAATAATTAGCATTATGTGATTCCTTAAACATTTTGAACGCTTCAATTGGACCTCTTACCTATAGATTTAGGTGATTCAGAAGATGGTGAAGTTACTAATAACTTAAGACCAAATTGTCATAAGAATTGTTTATCTTGACTAATTTTTATGTCAAGATGATTTACTCTTTCTTAATTGTATTAAATTGCTCGCTTTGGTTGGTCATCCAGACGGTTAAAAGCTCTAAAGTGAATTATTCTGAGTAGATAATTATCAAGTAAAGTAAAATTAATTGTTTTTGATGAATCTTTATAAATAATATTTTATTAAATTAAATTATAGTTATGAAAATGATAATTCATTATCTTCTCTTTTAAGTACTTGAGATATTTTGAAATTTCACAACGAGACTTATGTTGCTGGAAATAAAGTTGTCAGGACTGTTGGGGGCTCTTTCCACCAGCTCTAGAGATCCAAATTAGAAAAGAAACCAGAAAATTTTCCTTCGAGGAAATTAGATAAGAAAATCCATGGAGCAACACGAACAAAAATAATTTTTAGTATTTCCACTTGAACTGTTCTGAGTCAGTAGGGCAATGATGGTGGCGGGTCTAATTATGCTTTCCAGGAAAACCATTGTGGCTGAAGGTCAACAACGGTCCAATTCACACCTCAATTAAATCTCGGATTTACCCAACAATTACTAATTTACTACTTGTTTAGCATAAAATAAAAGTAATAACAGAAATAGCACAGACAAAGCTCCCACCAACAGATTCATGTGCAGCATGTGACTTTACAATAAAAGCCAGTAAAAAGCAATGCATATATTTTGTTAATGTCGACATTAGAATGGGATTCAATTGTTTAAAGCATAACTAGGGATCTATGTAAAGGTGAAGCTCAAGTTGGCAAATATTTAAGGCTGTAGCTTTTATTTAATTTTCACTACAAGGGGATTCTACTGATCAGAAATTCAACTAAATTCCTACAAAAGAACCAGTGAAAAAAAGTATAGCATTAAGTGAGTTTATGCTAAAGTTATAAATGATTCAAAAATGTTGAAGAAGTCGACTTTGTGAGGTGTAATTGTATAGTTCATGGTCTGACCGTGTATAGCATATATACAGTGATAATTACTCGAATATAAATCCTTTGAATGATATCAGAAACAATAAGAAATAAATTTAACTAATTGGTTATTAAATCTATGGAGACTTGCACCCAAACTATGATGTATTATCTGCTTTGATCCAAAGGTCTTACTTTTTATCTTACAAAAGGTGTCTCACAAGTTTAGATTTAAGTCTCAACTTATATATCATAGCAGATCCACAGAATCTCCCGATATGGGATTAGGACATTACAAACTCTCCTGTTAAAGCTCGACGTCTCCATCAAGCCCAAAACAAAGCACACAAATTCACTGAATCATACCAAACATTAGGCAAGCTCAACACAAAGCACACACAGATCACAGGATCACACCGAAAGAGTTGGCTCCCACCGTGTAGTACTTAGCTCCTATCCGATTGGTGAACTGGCTCTGATACCATTTGTGGAGACTCACACTCAACTTATGAGGTATTATCCACTTTAACTCGAAGGTCTCGCGGTTTGGTTCCATAAAAAGTGCCTTGCAAGTTTAGGTTGAGATTTCTACTTATATATAAATATCATAGCAAAACTTCATATTATCTTGATGTGGGATTGGGGCGTCACAAACTCCCCCTGTTAAAGCTTGACGTCCCCATTAGGCTCAATACAAAGCACATAGATCTACCAAATCACAGAAATGTTGGGCAAGCCCAACACAAGGCACATAGAAATCATAGGATTACACCAGATATTAGGATTCTAGAGATAGCTCATATCATGTAGCACTTAGCTATCATAGAATCACTTAGCTCTCATCCAACTGGTGACCACTCTGATACCATTTGTAAGACCTGCATCTAACTTGTAAGGTATTATATATTTGCTTTGACTCAAAAGTCTCATGATTTTATTCTACAAAAAGCACCTCACAAATTTGGGATTAAATCTCAACTTCACATTCTCAAAATATCCTAATGCGGGATTGGGATGTCATAAAATCAAAACAATGTAATTATTGGAATGATTTTCATTTGAGTCATAAGTTTGATTTGATGAACAAAAATTGGTTCAATCTGGTAGAAGGATCAAAGTAAAATATTTAACAAAGAACCGGTTAAAAGGTTTTTTTTTTTTGAGTTTATATTTGATACACTATCAGTGTGTTAGCTCAAAAATTTGGAATGAACCAAGAGGGGGGTGAATTGGTTTTAATGAAGTGTTTTACAAAACAATATTCAATAAGCACAAATTTTGCTAAACAATTAAACATAATAATTAAAAGTAAATAAGAGATAGAGATAGAGAAGATAACACCACAATTTATAAAGGTTCGATCCTTTCTTAGGCACCTACGTCCTCTCCCTTAGCCTCTCTTGCCAAGGAGTTCAATCAACTATATGAAAAAGGTTGCAAGTAAGCTTCTCAAAGCTTTAAAAGAACTCAACTCAACACACTCTTAAGGGTTATCCTCCCTCTTAAGCTTACAAGCACACAATACAAAATTTTGAAGGGTTTTGCAAACTCTAAGAACCTCTCAAAGGTTGGGTGTTTGCTAATTTGAAGTTCACAATGGTATAGACAAGAAATGACGAATGAACAACAAAAATAGTTTCAATACAATAAGTACAAAGATATAGACTTTGAAGCTCTAAAAACTCTTGATTATTTGAAAGAATGAAAATGTAGCTTATTGGCTCTTGATCTCTTGATGTATCAATCTTCTTGGTGTGTTGGAGTACCCAATTTATAGAAAAATTGAGGAACTAGCCGTTGGGGAGGCTTGGAGTGAAGAAATGCCCATTGGAATCATGCAAAAGTAGCCGTTGGAGTGTTCTAGGTCTCAGGAGATCGATCCCCTCCTTTAAGGGATAGATTGGGTCAGCTTTAGAACACCTAGAAATCATGCATAAATGGCCTTACCCAATCGATCCCTTGCTTAAGGAGATTGATCTGTTCTTTAGGTGATCAATCCCCTATGTGGGAGGATTGATCCCTATTCTGGATTTTCAGACTTGGGGGGCATTCTGTTTGAGCAACCGATCGATCCCTTTAAGAGGGGATCGATCCCTTTCCATAGGTGATCGATCTCTTACGTGGGCGATCGATCCCTTTTCTGGAAAATTGAGGAAAGTGATGATTCTGTATGAAAAAGTGATCGATCCCTTCTAAAGGGGATCGATTTTGTCTAGCTAGGTGGTAATCTCCTGTTTTGTACTCTACTTACTAATTTGATCATATCTTGAGTTACAAAAATCCAAATTACAAACTGTTTAAAGATTTAGAAACTATACTTAAAGTGCTTTCTATCCATATAAAGTTCATCACCTAATTTATTGTGTACGAATTATAGTTAATTTTCAAATCTACCCCTTATGCAGTTTTCTAGACAACTGCAGTGTGTCTAGTAAAAATTCAAAATCTTTTCTTAGAAAATTTGGATTTTTATTTTGTTTGACCCATTAGAAAGTAGACTCAAAGAGCTTTCCAACCATATAAAATTGAATTATTAAAACCCTATGAATTTATACAGAAAAATAAAACAAGTTCAATGTTAGAAAACTTTGTTCTTGTAAAACAACTTTCCTAAGTTACTCTATTTCCCAAAACCAATATTATCAAAATTGTATTAAGTCCAAAATGAATAAGTTCACTTTAAAAACAACAATTGGACTTTCATTTAAGCTCAAATAAATAATCTTTAAAAGTAGATTTGATTTGAGAAATATGACACCAAGAAAGGTTTGTTTAAACTTTGAAAATCATATTATTTATTTAGTACCAAAATATAAAACTTAAGAACATGTACTAAATAAATCTTTTTCAAAATCTTGATCAAGTTTATTTAGCTTTAATGTTTTGTCATTTCAAAATAAGGATAAATTCAAGGTTAACACAGTGTACAGATTCTATATATTGTCAATAAATCAGATGATGCCACTATATTAATGAGCAAATATCAACCTTTAAAATAAATATATAAAAATTAATATTTTTTAAAAAACCTACTCATTTAGGAGGCGGCATCATTTGATTTACTTCATTAATGAAATTGTATTATTTGATTTATTGATAGTGTATAGAATTTATATACTGATAATGTATCAAATACAAATCCTTTTTTTTTTAGTTCACACAATGTATGAAAGATTGCTCAAGAGTTCTCCATTTGAATAGTGGAATATTAACTCATCTACTTGATGCTCAAATTTCTTCTAAAAAAATACTCTTTTTTAATGCAGAGAAAAAAGAACAGAAATTATATGTCAAGAAAATTTTTGGGTGAGTAAAAATTATGTTTGATCCATAATTTTCAATATTTATTTGAAAAAAATTCTATATATTGTGTAAGAAATATCATAATTTCACTAATTTTCAAAACAATTCTTTTGTGATGAGGAACGATTAAAAGAAGAAAATAAATAGTAAAAAGAAAACAAGGAGATTTTATACAAAGGCAAATATAATTATACAGATCAAATAAATATCTTCAAAAATCAAATAAATAAGTTTAAAAGTATAAGAAATAATATCATAAATTTTTCATAATATTTTTAAACACTTAATTTATATGATATTTAAATAAGTATTTTTTTTTCATGGAAATATTAATATAAAAACAAAGATATGAAAAAATTAACCTCGACTTCATGATTGATAAATTTTAAAAAAGGAGCACAATTGTATATATTCTTGAAAAAAATTGAAACACTTATGAACTTTGGTTTGAAAAAATAAAGGATAAAAGAAAACAAATTATAATAAAAATAGAGAAACTCAACTTTCAAGAGTTATTTTATTAATTAATTTTATTTTATTAAATTAAAAATAATCCAATAACAAAAACAAATTAAAAATGACAAAACATGTTTTACATTCACATACTGGGCAAAATAAGTTAATTCACCAAAATTTACCGAAACCAACCAAAACAAATAAAAACAACTGATATTATTCAGTATCAAATCCGATACAAAAAATCATCCTTAGTTGTATCTTGTTTTGGTACAACTGAAACGTATCGGTTGGTATACTTGGAACATGTCAAGATCCTTTTTCCATTTCTTTTTAATACAATAACTATCATTATTAATACATATTATTTTTTTAACATGTTCATAAACATTTTTTATATACGTGAGACCTAATAAATTATAAATCCTATATATCTTAATAGTAATAAACCCATGTTGCACTAATTTTGAGTTAAATTAGTACACTTGTAATAGAAATTCTTATATGAGAAAAGAGAATTATTAAATTTCAAATTTTGAGTTTGTAAATTCAAGTCATCAACCATTTTGGTTGAAGATAATAAAAGTTAGATAAAAAATATCGTTGAATGTCAAAGATACCATTAAATGAGATAAGGGATGCGTATATCATTTTTTTTTTTTTATGTTTTTCTCCTTTTTCATTTCAAATATGAGAGATTATTCACAAGTTAATGTGTCTAACCTTCGCATTTTTTTTTACATATTCTTTTTATGATGAATAAATTGTAATTATTTATTAGTTTTTTTTTTAAAGTTTTACTTATAATTAAGTATTACATCTATATAATTAATTATTACATCATTGAATAGTTAACTAATAAACTATAATTCAACTAAATAATCAAATCCACATAAAGTAAGATTTGAACTTATGACCTCAAGGTTTTAGGATCTCTTCTTAATAGTTAAGTATATTTTCACATGATAATATAAATTACTACCTATTTTTAAGAACATATAAGATTGAAATTTTAAATCTCTCATTCTTTTAAACTTTTTTTTTTCATATTTACCAAAAAATAAAGAATAAGATTTCATAATAGTAAAAAATATTAGTTGAATATCTACTAAACATTATGTGTTATTTATAAAACAATTTTTATAATTAATACAATTTTTCCATGATAAAATTGTAATGGTAATAAAATATGAATAGAATTATAAAATTAATGACCCTACGTTTTGGAAAATATGGTGCTCTAATAAGTTTCGATTCAAATTATCAATGACCCTACATATTGACAAATCATGAGCTTTATTAGGACCAAATAAAAGGAAAAAGAAAGAAACCAAAAAAATAATTTCTTTTTCTGTTTAATCAATCATATATTTTTCGTTTTCAACTTTATCTACCATATCTTTTGTAAATTTTAAACCATTTTTCATGCTATTTTTGGTTGTTTACCCAAATTAGGGATTGCAATGAATCAGATAAGAGTGAGTCTATATTCATCTTGAATTGAACCCGATTCTTTAATAATTTTACTTGATTTTGCCTGGATCTGATGTTAAATTATTATTTTTGATACCGACCCTAACATATAAATATAAAACTAACATTTTATTGGATTGGATCCAAAATTAATTCAATAATTTTAATTTAATATAATATTTTAAAAAATATTTTTAAATATAAATTACATTGGGTGGCAAACTTATCACTGCACATTTTAATAATTATAAACTGAGGAATATAAGTAGGGTTATAAGTATGAACCCAAATTTTTGTGAGCATCCTAGAATTTGACGATAAAAAAAATATATATTCAATGGGATTTTGACATGCTAGTTTAATATAATGGAGATATATGTGTAAATTGGACAACGTTTACAAAAAATGGAACAATTGTCAAGACAGGAGAATTCGTCTTTGTTAGTGGGAAAGGACGATTAAATGTGAGTTATTAAAGTTGAACGAAATCCTGCTGACCAGTAAAAGTTCCTCTTATCTTTTATTAGTTTGACATTCTGATTTTGTTTTACAAGATTAGAGAGATCAACACTACAACGAAGGGAAAGTTTACTATTGAACTCGTTATTTGAATGCTGCATTAACTCACCCACTTGGTGTTCAAATTTATTCCAAAAGATACTCTTCTTCAATTCAAAGAAAAAAAAGAAAAAAGAAATCATATGTGAATTAAATCTTTGGGTGAGTAAAATTATGTGTGATCCATACTTTTTTAATATTTACTTGAAATAAATTCTATATAGTGTAAGAAATATCATAATTTCACTAATTTTCAAAGCAATCCTTTTATTTTGTGATTAGGAACAAATACTAATAAGAAACCATGGAAATTTTATACAAAGGCAAATATAAACATACACATTAACCCTTATACCCGCATGGAATGAAGAAAAAACAAAGAAACCAAGGTTTATGAGTACATTATGAGGAAAAGAACATGAGAATCAGAAAGCAATAGATGTGTGGATTGTGATTCAACTTCAGCAATACGGCCTGCAACCTTCTTCCCCATTGTATTGTATGTATCTACCAAAAATAGATAAACCACATAAGTCTGGTAATACTTTTATTTTATTATTTATAAACACTGAAAAAATGAAATAAAAAAGATGAAACTAGATATGGAGCAATTGTATAATAATAATAATAATAATAATAATACAGAAAAAGACTCACACTTCATCGAACATCTTGCTTCGATTGGTAGTTATGGCTATCCCAGAACTTGAGGAAGGGTAGAAGGACATTGTTTGCACAGGGATGGTCCCACTCCAATGATTCCCACCATTCTTTTGGACCCATGTAGATTTCCTTGAAAGAAGGAGGAGGAGATGGGTTTTCCTTATCAAGGTTGTCAAGCAGGGGAAGATACAGAGGAATCCGCTTTAGCTTTGTACATCTCCATATAACAATGCTTTGGAGAGAATCACAAACCATTGCTCCATTTTTACTACAAATGCTCTTCAATTCTGGTAGATTCTGCACATGCAATATCCTTAATTTGGGAAGAGTATATTTGATGGTACCCATTTCTTCTTCCTCTGATACTATTATTTCCTCCATTTCGTCACAATATACAACAGTGATCTCTTCCAAGTTGTGCAGAACCGACTTGGCTGAGAACAAATTCTTTATTTTTCCACAACCGTATAGATAGATTTGTTTGAGGTAGGAAAATGTGCCTACTGATGACTCTCCAAATATAGCCTTCAAATTCCCAAAACAAGTTAGATTTAGAGACTCAAGTGTTTCAAGTTGACAGCCCGATGAAAAAAATGGATTCCAACTCCTCTCATTTGTGAAATTTGCATTCCTTCAAATCAGTTGCATCTTTCAATCCACAAATATCGTTTAAACTCCTCATACCTTTGCACTCATCAACTTCTAATTGCTGAATATCATATGGAAGTATAATTCCATCTTCACAATTAATATCACAACCCCTAAATTTAACCATTTTACTATAATCCATTCTAGGAAAAGAATTGTGACTCTCGCAAATCAAGTGTTTATGAAGCCTTTTTCTCAGACTAGCAAACGTGTGCCAGTCACCCAAGTTACTAAAGCAACCTTCAAAAACTTCCAACATGTTCGATTCCCTTATCTCTTCCACTTCTGCTGATGCTGGATGTATTGCCAAACACAGAAGACGATACAATTTCAACAATAATCCATTGGGGATCTCTTTTAACTTAACAGTAAATCCAAGATTGAGATATCTAAGATTTTCCAACATTTCCAAACCTTGAGGGATTTCCTTGATTGAAGTTCTTCCAAGGTCCAATTTCTTCCAAGCTTGAAGCTTCGATAAAGAATGAAAATTTTCTAAACAGTCATAACCATGCAGCATCAATGCAGTGAGATTCTCCAGATCAGAGACAGAATTCGGCAACTTCACAAGAGGGTTACGAGAAAGATCAAGAATCTTAAGATTAGGAATGTATGCAAAGAAAGATTCTGGAATTTCTTCCAATGAATTTTCTGAGAGTAACAAGGTTGTGAGCTTTTGACATTTTGGAGATTTCATATTTGGAGGAATTGATGATATGGAATTGTACATTAAAGAAACTTTCTCCAAATCTTCAGTCCATTCTTCCTCATTTGGTAGCTCTTTCAACTGCTTACCAGCTTTTACCAAAAGTCTTTTTCTTGTGATATGCAACGCCATATCTCTAACATCGTGCATCTTTATATGTGTACCCTCCTCAACCCTTTCAAGCAAACAGTTTTCTTCAAGCTTCTGTAAAAAAGAATAACCGCAACCCTCTAATGTTTAGATATTTCTCATTTCATCTATAAGTCCTTCTTCCATCCGATGTCCAATTATCTCCACCTTTTGAATTTCACGATCTTCAGGATATAATGCACAATACAGAAAACAATCTTGGTCTATTTGTTGTAGACGATCATAGCTGAATTGTAAACATCCAAACTGTTGGGCTAAGAGCCTCCAATCCAATCACACCAGCGGAAGCAAAATCAAACAATAAATCAAACAAAAAATAAACAAAAATTTAACGTGGTTCGGTTCAACTAACCTACATCCATAGATGAGAAACAAGATCCACTAGTTGTAAAGAATTACAAACATACATCAAATCATCAGCCTTACTCAACAATCAATACCCATAAGACACTCTCAATCTTCTCTAGTCCTATGAAGTATTGCAACCCAAACAAACACAAACCCAAACCCTTGTGCACCCTTTCAACATAACTAAACACATACCCATATGCTCCCATACATCATACCTATGTGGACCCTCTCAGTCTCCTTTAGTCCACTCACAAATAAACATACACACCCATAAGACGTACAGCCCCAATACTCCTATGGGGTCTTTATCCCACAAAACCCTACAACTCTCTTACATCTTTTTCTCATACCTAACCTTGTAGAGACTTCACATATTTATAACCATACAAACTTACCCATTAAGAATCCCTCTCCTCTTAGAATTCTTCTCTTGTAAGTTAAATTTGCCTATTAAGAATCTCTTTCCTTTTAGAATTCTTCTTTTGCAAGTCAAACTTACCTATTAGGAATCTCTTTTCTCTTAGAATTCTTCTTTTGCAAGTCTTCTTGTCCATCAAGCAATATCTTACAAATCCCAAACAAATCTCTAACAAATCCTAAACAAATCTCTTATGGAATTTGAGTCAATATTTCTGACAATCTCCACCTTGACTCAAATTTCATCAATCATCTATCTTCATGCTAAATATGCTTGGCTCCACCTGCAATGGAAGTCTCACAATCATCTTATCTTCTCTTGTGTCTTCACGCTTCATACAAACTAATCCTCAATCTTCAAAACTTAAACTCAAACTCTTCTCTTGAATCGAGCTCTTCTGGACTTGCTTCTTTTCATGTCTCAAACCATGCACTTCTCATATCTCGAACTGTCAACTCTTCCCATGTCTCGAATCATTAACTCTTCTCACATCTCGAACATTTGACTCTTCCCATGTTTCAAACTTTCAGCTCTGATACCACTTGTTGGGGAACACCACAGCTCTGATACCACTTGTTGAGAAACACCACAGCTCTGATACCATTTGTTGGGCTAAAGCCTCCAATCCAATCACACCAGCGGAAGCAATATCAAATATAAAAGAAACAAAAATTTAACGTGGTTCGGTTCAACTAACCTACATCCATGGATGAGAAACAAGATCCACTAGTTGTAAAGAATTACAAACATACATCAAATCATCAGCCTCACTCAACAATCAATACTCATAAGACACTCTCAATCTTCTCTAGTCCTATGAAGTATTTCAACCCAAACAAACACAAACCCAAACCCTTGTGCACCCTTTCAACATAACTAAACACGTACCCATATGCTCCCATACATCATACCTATGTGGACCCTCTCAGTCTCCTTTAGTCCACTCACAAATAAACATACACACCCATAAGACGTACAGCCCCAATACTCCTATGGGGTCTTTATCCCACAAAACCCTACAACTCTCTTACATCTTTTTCTCATACCTAACCTTGTAGAGACTTCACATATTTGTAACCATACAAACTTACCCATTAAGAATCCCTCTCCTCTTAGAATTCTTCTCTTGTAAGTTAAATTTGCCTATTAAGAATCTCTTTCCTTTTAGAATTCTTCTTTTGCAAGTCAAACTTACCTATTAAGAATCTCTTTTCTCTTAGAATTCTTCTTTTGCAAGTCTTCTTGTCCATCAAGCAATATCTTACAAATCCCAAACAAATTTCTAACAAATCCTAAACAAATCTCTTATGGAATTTGAGTCAATATTTCTGACACAAACACCTTATCTTTCACATCCTGGATGATTCTAATGTTACTTCTCAATTCATTCAAAGCATTTTTTCATACACGAGGATCAGATATTCCCCTCATACAACCAGCTACTGTGACAATTGCAAGAGGAAGTCCATCACATTCTCCCACAATATCTTTCATAATTGGTTCTACAGTTGGATTATATAACATGTCTTGTCCAATTTTGCTTAGAAATAACTGCCACACCTCATTTGTAGAAAGACACGGCACTTGGACTTTCTTACAACCCATTGATCGAACGACCTCTTCCGAACATATTGTTAACACTAATTTGCATCCATTATCTGCTCTTGGCTCAGGGATCCTGACTTCCTCAAGAGAAAAAGCTGCCCACACATCATCCAATATTAGTACTTACTTCCCTCGTTTCCTCAACATTTCTAATAATTTTGTTGCACGTATGGTTGTATCTTCGTCATCTGACAACTCTTCCTTCAATTGACATGCAATTTTCTTTTGTAACTTTCGAATATCAAAGTCCTGGGATACAACTATCCAAATTACTTCGCTAAATTTGGTTTCTTCCACCAATTTATTATGGACATGCTTCATTGTTGTTGTTTTGCCTATTCCTCCCATCCCACACACTCCAATCTTTCTAACTACATCCCCCATCAAGTATTGATATATTTCTTCTGCTTTAGTAGTGCCTGCTAAATCTTCTGTTGGCAGTTTGACCTTTCTAGTTGAAGGATCAATAGCCACCAAACCATTAGAGAATTGACCTTCAGCATGCACTTCCTTCATTGCTTAAGTCCCTTCATCAACAAGCTTCCTTAAGCAAGAACGAAAGAGATATTTCCCTTTACTGATTTTATCACCAACATGTTGAGCATGACCAACCTTCTCCTTTACTTTTCTGAACCAACTTTCAACTTCTTGCTTTCGCTTTTTCCCAAAATGATGCTCATCTTGCAATTGTTGTTGAATATCTGCCTCCCTAGCTCACAAATATGCTTGAGCTTGTTTGAAATCATCCACGTATTTATTGAATTTTTTGTGGTAATTAAGATATCTTTTAGCTGGATGGCCGATGAACTCTATAACTTTAAGAATTGGCCCAACAAGGTCAGACATTGTATTAGCTTTAATGTCTCTGCATCAAAATTTGTTGGGGATCACCACAGTTTTGGTATCACTTGTTAGGCAGAAGCTAGCAAAAGCAAAATTGAATAATATATCAATCACACAATAGATAATAATTTAATGTGGTTTGGTCTAACTGACTTACATCCACATATTAGAAAAAAGATCTATTATTTATAGAGAATTACAAACATACATTCAAATCATATCAACCACTCAACAATCAATACCCATTGACCCTTTCAATCTCCTTTAGTCATATGGAGTATTTTCAACCCAAACATATACATACTCATGTGTACCCTTTCAACACAAAGAAACACATACCCATATGCACCCATACATCATACCTATGTGGACCATCTTAGTCTCCTCTAGTCCACTCATAAACATTCACACCACCATAAAGACATTAATCTCCTATAGTCTTATGGGATGTCTAACCCATAAAACCTATAACTTTCTGCATCTCTTTATCATATCTAACCTTATAGAGATTTAACTTATTTATAAACATACAAACTTACCTATTAAGAATACTTTTCCTCTTCTAATTCTTATTCTGCAAGTTAAATTTGCCTATTAAAAATCCTTTTTCTCTTAAAATTCATCTTCTGCAAGTCTTTTTATCCATCAATCTATATCTAGCCAATCCCAAACAAATCTTTATGGTATTTGAGTCACTATTCCCAACAATCTCCACCTTGACTCAATTCCATCAAATCATCTATCTTCATGCTAGACATGTTTGGCTTCACCTACAATGGAAGTTTCACAATTATCTTTTCTTGTGTGTCTTCACCCTTCACACGAACTGATCCTCAATCCTGAAAACTTGAACTCGAACTCTTCTCTTTAATCGGCTCCTCTAGGCTTGCCTTTTTCCATGGCTCGAACCATGCTTTGATACCACTTATTAGGGATCACCACAGCTTTAATATCACTTATTAGGCAAAAAACCTTTATCCAATCACACATCGGTGGAAGCCAATAGAAACAAAATTAAACAATAAATTAATTACACAAGAGATAATAATTTAATGTGGTTCGATCCAACCGACATGTATCATGGATGAAAAAAAAGATTCATTAGTTGTAGAGAATTACAAACATACATTTAAATCATATCAACCACACAACAATCAATACTCATAGACTTTTTCAATCTCCTTTAGTCATATAAAGTATTCTCAACCCAAACATACACATACCTATATGCACACAAACAAACACATACCCAGGTGCACCCATGCATCTTACCTATGTGGACCATCTCAGTCTCCTTTAGTCCACTCATAAACATTTACACTACCATAAGGATAGTAATCTCCTGTAGTCCTATATGGTGTCTATCCCATAAAACTTTACAACTCTTTTACATATTTTTCTTATACCTAACCTTATAAAGACATCACCTATTTATAAGAATACAAACTTGCCTATTAAGAATCTCTTTCCTCTCAATCTACTCTTAGAATTCTTCTTCTGTAAGTCAAATTTGCCTATTAAGAATTTTTTTTCTCTTAGAATTCTTCTTCTGTATATCTTTTTGTTCATTAAGTAATATCTAACAAATCCCAAACAAATCTATTATGGGATTTGAGTCACTATTCCCAACAAAATTTCCATATTGATGATTAATTCAATAGAAGATTGATCAATGTATCAAGTTTATAAACTGAAATCCTAAAATAAATGGATGAATTAGGAACCATGTCCCATGATTAAAAGGACATAAAATTATGTTCCAATCCCTGTGCACAAACTCAAACTTTTCCAAATAAAATTTACTAGAACTAGAGTATGATTCATAAAAATTACCTTATCATTTGAAGTAAATCAAGATGTGAGGATGTGGAGCTGCTGAGCTGTGCTGGGAATCCGTTCTACACCAATTTGACGGATAGAAATAATTAATGAGAGAAATGGAGATATCAATGTGGCACTTTCAATTATCAAAAACTCCATGAGCTTACAAAGAAGAATCTCACTTTTGTGCTTCAACATTTTTTGCTTCTTTTTCTTTCTGTCGATCTGTAAATTTAGAAAGAAATACAATTTAAAAGCACACTAAAACATATGCTCAGCTGTGAAGAGTGTAATAGACTTTGATTTATATAATTTACACATATCCATTTAATAATGATATAAATTTATATGGTTGTATGTAATGTTGAAATAATTGAAAAAGGCTAGGAAAAAAAGGCTTTAGTATAAAAAGATCTTGAACTAAAATTAAATAATTATCCAAACTTTTATTGTTTTAATGAAATTAATTAAATTCTTAAACATCTATTTTTATTCAATTGAGTCATTATTGGATGAAAATAAGTTAACCGTTATTACCAATTTCTATCCAGGGCTCAATTGAGTAAACTTAAATATTTAAAGGCTCAATTAAATGAAAATAAATATTTGACATTTCAATTGATTGTAACAAAACCCACAAGCTTGGAAACCAGTCAAAGCAACCCAAAAAGGACCTGGTCTCACACATATCTTTTTCGCGGATGATTTAGTTCTCTTCTCTTATGATTCAGATGATCAAATTGCGGTTGTCAAGAAGGTACTGGAGGAATTTAACCAGTGGTCAGGACAGACTGTCAACTTCTCCAAATCCAGAATTTTTGCCTTAAAAAACCTGTCCAAAGCTCAATCCAGCAGAATCAAATGCCAAACTGGTATTCCCCTAACACATGACCTTAGCAAATACTTAGGAGTCCCATTGATCCACCAAAAAATCTCGAATAAGACTTATTGGTACCTAGTTGAAAAAACTCACAACAAACTTGCCTCATGGAAAATTAACAAACTCTCTTTATCTGGAAAAGCTGTCCTGGTCAAATCGGCTACCTTTTTTATTCCCATTTATGCAATGCATATTGCCAAAATCCCTAGCTCAATTTGTGAGGAAATGGACAAACTTAACAGAGACTTTCTTCGGGGAAGCCCTAAAGAGCAGAGGAAGACACACCTTGTTAGTTGGGAGATTGTTTGCCAACCGAAAGCTAGAGAGGGACTTGGCATCAGAAAAGCCAGGGATATGAACATAACTTTACTTGCCAAATCGGGTTGGAGGCTCATGAATGACAGTGGTAGCCTTTGGAGTGAAATTTTGAAAAAAAAAATACCTCATGAATGCTAGTAATTGGGCTGTAATGAAGAACACCAATGTTTCTTGTATCTGGAGAGCAAAAATGGAAGGCTTTCCCACACTTATTGATGGTCTGAAATGGAGGTTGGGTAATGGTAACAGAATAGCCTTTTGGAAAGACAAATGGCTACTTGATGAAAATCTGATTCAAAAGTGTTTGCGAAATCTAACAATCGAAAAAGAAAATTGGTCTGTAAGGGAGTTCCTGCTTGATGGTAAATGGAATTTGGAAAAACTATATCAACGGCTCCCTGTTGAAATTGTGGAGAAAATCATGAATATCCCAGTTGGACAGAACCTTTCACAACAGGATAAAATCATATGGGCATTTTCTAAAGATGGAGAACTTCACCACAACATCGGCCTACATGATTGCCTCCCAATGTCGGTAATCCCACACCTCTGATATGAAAGGAATTTGGAACCTACCTACTCAACCGCGAAGCCAAATGTTCTTATGGCTTGCTGGTAAGAATAAAATCCTTAGCAACGAAAACAGAAGCAGAAGATCACTCTCTCCTAACACCACATGCAGCCTATGTGATGATGACAATGAATATACTATTCATATCTTGAGAGATTGCAAAGACTCTGATCAAATATGGCGCACCCTTCTGCCTCTCGACTACCCAGGCGAGTTCTTTTCTTTTAACTTGGAAGAATGGTTTACCCTAAAACTAAAAGAAAGGAAAAATCAACAGGTGGGCAACTGGGATTGGCCTATTTTGCTTGCTAATGTTGTATGGATGATATGGAAGTGGAGAAATAAAAACATCTTTAATAATACAACCATCCCACTGGTCTGCAAACTTGACACCATTCATAAATTATTGAGAGAATGGTACAATCTCAAGATTGATAGTGCCACGGATAAGAAAAAATAGGAAATTCTGCTTTCATGGGCCAAGCCACCTCTAGGTTGGGTCAAAATTAATAACGATGGCCGTTCGAACCAACGAGAGTGCAAAGCTGGAGCTAAAGAAGTGTTAAGGGGCGAATATGGAAACTAAATTGCAGGCTTTTCATGCTTTCTTGGTAATTGTAATATTGATGCTGTTGAACTTTGGGCCTTATTTCATGGAATTACTCTGGCAAAAAAGCTAGGGAATATTAGTGTTGAAATTGAATCGGACTCTCTCGTTTCTCTAAGAGATATTAAAGAAGGGGTTCGGCATAATCATCCACTTTATCATCTTGTTGAAGCTATTCAAGATGTGCTTAATGGTAGCTGGGAGTGGACTATTCACCATGTGCGTAGAGAAAAGAATTTTGCTGCAGATTTGACGGCCAAATGGAGTCTCAATCAACCTCCTGACTTGAATGTCCTTCATGAACCACCTTTTGGAATTAAAATGATCCTCAATGTGGATGCTGCTGCTGTGGCGTTCCCAAGCCGTATCCTTTGCCAATTAGGGTTTTGCCCCGTATCACACACAAAAGAAAAAAAAAATCGTGGGCTTTATGAGGACCAAACAAAAGTAAGAAAAAGAATGAAAAAAAAAAATCCTTTCTTTTTCTGTTTAATCAATTCATATTGTTTTTGTTTGCAACCTTATATACCATATCTTTTTCCAAATTTCAACTTTTTTATGCTAATTTTTGTTGTTTACTCAAATTAAAGATTATAATGGATCAAACCGAAATGAGTTTATATTAATTTTGGAGTTAATCCAACTCATTAATAATTTTATTTGATTCTGTATGGACCTAACATCATATTATTATTTTTTATATCCAACTCTGGCACATAGTTATAATTGACATTTGATTGGATTCGATCCAAAATTAATTTGATATTTTTAATTTAATATAATATTTATGAAAATTTTTTAATATAAATTACATCGGATTGCAAACTAATTATTGCACATTTTAATAATTATAAAACTATGAGGAATATAAGTTGGATTATAAGTATGAATCCAAATTTTTGTGAGCATCATAGAATTTGACATTGATAAAAAAGATTCATTGGGATTTTGACACGTTAGTTTAATATAAAGGATATATAAGTGTAAATTGGACAACTTTTACAAAAAAAATGGAACAATTGTCAAGACTGGAGATATCATCTCTGTTAGTGGGAAAGGAAGCCTAAATGTGAGTTGTTATAAGTTGAACGAAATCCTGCTGTCCAGTAAAAGTTCCTCTATCTTTTATTAGTTTAACATTCTGGTAATTATAGTTTTGTTTTACAAGATTGGAGAGATCAACAGTACAAGGAAGGGAAAGTTTGCTGTTGAACTCATTATTTGAACATTGCATTAACTGATCTACCTGATTTCTTCCAAAAGATACTCTTCTTCAATGCAGAGAAAAAAAAAAAAAAAGAAATCATAGGTCAAGTAAATCTTTGGGCGAGTGAAATTATGTTTGATCTATACTTTTTTAATATATACTTGAAATAAATTCTATATATCCTTATATACCATATCTTTTCCTAAATTTCAAACCTTTTTTTATGCTAATTTTTGTTGTTTAGTCAAATCAGAAATTGCAAAGAATCAGGTCAAAATAAATTTATGTTTATTTTAAGTTTAACTTGATTCTTTAATAATTTTATTTGATTCTATATGAACCTGACACATATTATTATTTTTATATCCAATCCTAATACATATATGTATAAATCTAAAATAAATTTTATATTTTTAATTTAATATAATATTTACAATTTTTTTAATATAAATTACATCGGGTTGCAAAATTATCACTGCATATTTTAATAATTATAAACTGAGGAATATAAGTTGGATTATAAGTATGAATCCAAATTTTTCTAAGCATCTTAGAATTTGACGCTAAAAAAAAAAGATTCATTGGAATTTTGACACGTTAATTTAATATAATGGAGGTATACGTGCAAATTGGACAACCATTACAAAAAAATGGAACAATTATCAAGACTTGAGATATCGTCTCTATTAGCGGAAAAGGAAGACTAAATGTAAGTTATTATAAGTTGAACGAAATCCTGTTGTCCTGTAAAAGTTCCTCCACCTTTTATTAGTTTAACATTCTGGTAATTATAGCTTTGTTTTACAAGATTGGAGCGATCAACACTACAAGGAAGGGAAAGTTTGCTGTTCAACTCATTACTTGAATGCTGCATTAACTCATCTACTTGATTTCTTCCAAAAGATACTCTTCTTTAATGCAGAGAAAAAAAAAATCATATGTCCAGTAAATCTTTGGGTGATTATAATTATATATGATTCATATTTTTTTAATATTTACTTGAAAAAAATTCTATATATAGTGTAAGAAATATCATAATTTCACTAATTTTCAAAGCAATCCTTTTATTTTGTGATTAGGAACAAATTCTAATAAGAAACCATGGAAATTTTATACAAGGCAAATATAAACATACAAATTTATCATACATATTAACCCCTATACACACATGGAATGAAAGAGTCAAGAAAAGGAAAAATAAAAAGATAAAACAACTAAATCAAGGTTTATGATTACATTATGAAGAAAAGAACATAAGAAACAGAAAGCAATAGATGCTTCAACTTCAGCAATAGGGCCTGCAACCTTCTTCCCCTTTGTATGTATCTACCCAAATAGAAAAACCATATGATACTGGTAATACTTATATTTTATTATGCTATAAATACAGAAAAAATGAAATAAAAAAAAGATGAAATTAGATTTACAATTCCATAATTAAAAAAAAAACTCACACTAATACAAAAACTTGAGGAAGGGTAGAAGGACGTTGTTTGCATGGGGATGGTCCCACTCCAATGATTCCCACCATTCTTTGGGACCCACGTAGATTTCCTCGAGAGAAGGTGGAGGAGATGGTTTTTCCTTATCAAGGTTGTCAAGCAGGGGAAGATACAGAGGAAACCGCTTTAGCTTTGGACAATCCATTATAACAATGCTTTGGAGAGAATCACAAACCATTACTCCATTTTTACTACAAATGCTCTTCAATTCTGGTAGATTTTCCAAACGCAATATCCTTAATTTGGGAAGAGCATATTTGATGGTACCCATTCCTTCTTCCTCTGATACTATTATTTTCTCCATTTCCTCACAACTTCGAACGGTGATCTCTTCCAAGTTGTGCAGAAGCCACTTAGCTGAGAACAAATTCTTTAATTTTCCACAACCTAATAGATGGAATTTTTTGAGGGAGGAAAATGTGCCTACTAAAACCTTCAAATTATGCAAAGCACTTAGATATAGAGACTCAAGTGTTTGAAGTTGACACCCCGATGGACAAATGGACTCCAACTCCTCACATTCCTCAATTCTACATTCCTTCAAATCAGTTGCATCTTCAAATCCACATATATCCTTTAAACTTCTCATACCTTTGCACTTGGTAACTTCTAATAGCTGAATATCATATGGAAGTATGATTCCATCTCCAGAATTAATATCACAACCCCTAAATTTAACCATTTTACTATAATCCATTCCAGGAAAAGAACTGTGACTCACGCAAATCAAGTATTTATGAAGCCTTTTTCTCTGACTAGCATACGTGTTCCAGTCACCCAAGTTACTAATAAAACCTTCAAAAACTTCCAACTTGTTCGATTCCCTTATCTCTTCCGCTCCTGTTGATGCTGGATGTATTGCCAAATACTGAAGACGACACAATTTCAACAATAATCCATTGGGGATCTCTTTTAACTTAACAGTAAATCCAAGATTGAGATATCTAAGATTTACCAACATTTCCAAACCTTGAGGGATTTCCTTGATTGAAGTTCTTCTAAGGTCCAATTTCTTCAAAGCTTGAAGCTTCGATAAAGATGGCAAATTTTTTAAACGGTAACAATCATGCAGCATCAATGCATTGAGATTCTCCAGATGAGAGATAGAATTCGGCAACTTTGTAAGAGGATTAAAAGAAAGATCAAGAATCTTAAGATTAGGAAAATGCCCAAAGAAAGATTCTGGAATTTCTTCCAATGAATTTCTTGAGAGTAACAAGGTTGTGAGCTTTTGACATATTGGAGACTTCATATTTGGAGGAATTGTTGAAATGGAATTGTACATCAAGGAAGCCTTCTCCAAATCTTCAGTCCATTCTTCTTCATTTGGTAGCTCTTTCAACTGCTTACCAGCTTTTACCAGAAAACCCTTTTTTGTGATATCCAATGCCATATCTCGAACAACATCATGCATCTTTATATGTGTAACTTCCCTAGCCCTTTCTAGCAAATAATTCTCTACGAGCTTCTGCAAAATAGAATAACCACAACCTTCCATTGCTTTTCTAGTTCCCATTTCATCTATAAGTCGTTCTTCCATCCAATATTCAATGATTTCCTCTTTTTTGATTTCATAATCTTCAGGATATAATGCACAAAATAGAAAGCAAGGTCGGTCATTTTGTCTTAGATGATCATAGCTGAATTTTAAACATCCAAACACCTTTTTTTGCACATCCTGGATGCTTCTGATGTAACCTCTCAACTCATTCAAGGCATTTTCCCACAGAAGAGGATCGGATATTCCCCTCATACAACCAGCTACTGTGACAATTGCAAGAGGAAGTCCATCACATTCTCCCACAATATCTTTCATAATTGGTTCTAAAGTTGGATCAGGCGACATGTCTTGTCCAACTTTGCTTACAAATAACTGCCAAGCCTCATCTGTAGAAAGACACGGCACTTGGACTTTCGTACAACCCATTGATCGAACAATCTCTTCTGAACGTGTTGTTAACACTAATTTGCATCCATTATCTGCTTTTGGCTCGGGGATCCCGACTTCCTCAAGAGAAAAGCAGCTCCACACATCATCCAATATTAGCACATAGCTTCCTTGTTTCCTCAACATTTCTGATAACTTTGCTGCACGTATGGTTGTATCTTCGTCATCTGACAACTCTTCCTTCAATTGACATGCAATTTTCTTTTGTAACCTTCGAATATCAAAGTCCTGGGATACAACTGTCCAAATTACTTTGCTAAATTTGGTTTCTTCCACCAATGTATTATGGACATGCTTCATTGTTGTTGTTTTGCCTATCCCTCCCATCCCACACACTCCAATCTTTCTAACTTCATCCCCCATCAAGTAGTGATAAATTTCTTCTGCTTTAGTAGTGCCTGCTAACTCTTCTGTTGGCAGTTTGACCTTTGTAGTTGAAGGATCATTAACCACCAAGCCATTAGAGAATTGACCTTCAGCATATATTTCCTTCATTGCTTGAGTCGCTTCATCAACAAGCTTCCCTAGGCAAGAACGAAAGAGATATTTCCCTTTACTGATTTTATCCTCAACAAATTGAGCATGACCAAGCTTCTCCTCTACTTTTCTGAACCAACTTTCAACTTCTTGCTTTGGATTTTTCCCAAAATGAAGCTCATCTTGCAATTGTTGTTGAATATCTGCCTCCCTAACTCGCAAATGTGCTTGAGCTTGTTTGAAATCATCCACATATTTCTTGAATTTTCTATGGTAATTAAGATATCTTTTAGCTGGACGGCCGATGAACTTAATAACTTCAAGGATTGGCCCAACAAGGTCAGACATTGTATTAACTTTAATGCCCCTGCATCAAAATTGCCATATTGATAGATTAATTCAAGAGTAGATTGATCAACGTATCAAGTTTATAAACTAAAGTTCTAACATAAATGGATGAATTAGGAACCATGTCCCAAGATTAAAAGGACATAAAATTATGTTCCAATCCCTGTTCACAAACTCAAACTTTTCCAACTAAAATTTACTTAAACTGCAGCATAATTCATGAAGGTTACCTTATCACTTGAAGTAAATCAAGATGTGAGGATGTGGAGCTGCTGGACTGCTGGGACTCGCTTCTACACCAATTCGACCGATGCAAATAATTAATAAGAGAAATATTGAAATCAACGTGGCACTTTCAATCATCAAAAACTCCAAGAGCTTACAAAGATTCCCACTTTTGTGCTTCAACTTTTTTTACTTCTCTTTTTTTTTTTTATCGATCTATAAATTTAAAAAGAAATACAATTTAAAGGCACACTAAGACATATGCTTAATTGTGAAGAGTTTAAAAGACTTTGATTTATATAATTTAATTACACATATCCATTTAATAATGATATAAATTAATATGTTGGCATGTAATGTTGAAATAATTGAAAAAGACTAGGAGAAAAAGGCTTTAGTATAAAAAAAAGTTTCTGAACTAAAATTAAATAATCATTCAAACTTTTATCATTTTATAGAAATCAATTGAGTTCTTAAACATCTGTTTTCAGTCAATAAAGCCATTATTGGATGAAAATTGATTAACCGTTATTATCGATTTTTGTCCAATTAAAAGTTCAATTGAGTGAAAATAAATATTAAGGGTTCTATTGAATAAAAATAAATATTTGAGAGCTCAATTGATTGTAATAAAATGATAAAAATTTAATTGATTGTTTATCTGTACAATGGAACATTACGTTTGTTCTTCCTTTTTTTTTTTGTTTTTTTTTTAACATAAATAAATGCTGTAAAATTAAGGCGAAATTCATTGAAGCAGTTAATTGTTGAAGCATATAATTACCTGAATAGGCAGTCTTGTAAAGTTTGTGGATTCAGTGTTGCAATTGCAAAGGCTCTTTCCTCTACTCTGTTTCTACCGCTTCAAGAGAGTTACAGCCAAAGCAAGTCTTATGGTTAATAAAAATGAAGAACTATGTCTTTTTTTTTTTTTTTTTGGAGGTAAAAGTACTTATGAAAATAGAAATTAAATTAAGAAAAGGAAACTGAAGAGCAGTTTTTTTTTAGTTCACAGAAAAATGGAAAATAGAAATTATTTAATCAACTAGTAAAAGAGAATTGAAAAGCTAGGCTTTCTTTTTAGTCTTTTTTTTTTTTAAGAAAAAAGAACAAGCTGGAAATTATGAAAAGAAAATCGATTGGCAGCTTCGTCTTTATATATCTAGATACACTAAATTGAAAATCAAGGCTGAAATTTAAGGAAAAAAAGTCCTTTTCTCCTTTTTTTTTTTTTTCCCTTTTGGAGTTATAATAGAAATTAGAAAAGGGGAGCAGAAGTTGCTTGCACAGTTTAATTATGCATTATTTATGGAACTAATCTTATACCATAATGAATCCTATATGTCCCTTGTGACCCTTGTTACTTCACTTGGAAAAGTTTAGAACTTAGATGATGCATTATAAATCAATCATAACATGTAGAGACTACAAATATGCAAATTTGATTTAGTTTGAGTTAGATCATTTTAAGTAAATACAAATCATGCTATTTCAAGTTCATATCAATTCAAACTTGAATCTATTTGAGTTCAAATCATTTTAGGTTAATTTGGGTTTAATTTTTATTTCAGTTTTGGGTTTTTGATCTTTAGGTCATTTGGATTTAACACTCATGTTATTTAGTTCCAATTTGTTAATTTTTAAAATTAAATAGATTGTATTTGAATGGATTATTTAAGTGAAGTTCAAATTTATCAATCTTTAATTGAATTATTTAAGGTTATATTTTTGTAAATATATGGCATGACATACTGATATAAGTGATACCTTTAATTTATATTTTCATTATTATGAAAATATTTTTTAAAAATAAATATAATTAAATTATATAAAAATTAAAATGTCAAAGTTAAATGAATTAAAAATCATTTGCAAATATAAAATTATATAACATTAAATATAAAATTAACTTTATTTATGACAAAAATTATTAATGATTTTTTATTGATACTTAATATTTATTTTTAATTTTTATGCATAATTCATATTAATATATAATACAATCATATTCACCTACATTACTCATTAGTGTGTATTGATTAATGGGACTAAATCTTCATCCTTGGTAAAATATTTTGGTTATTTTTATATGCACTCGCAACATATTTAATATATGTATCCTTAAAATCTCCTGGTTTGGTGGTATTAATTTCTTTTTGTTTAGGATTATTTGTTTATATGTTATGTTATATATATATATATATCTATATATATCGATTTGATTCTACATAACTTTTGTAACATCATCATTATTATTGAATTTGGGTTAAGTTTTCAGAAAATATTGAAGGAGCAGAAGCTTTGTTCTGTTTCCCATTGTAGAAAAAGATACACAAAATTTGCTGCAATCTAGAATAGAAATTTAGTATGGATTTTTATTGAATAAAGTATTGCAATCATTTTATCTTTCAATTTAAAAGAGAATAATCTTTGTGAGATTACTTTTGGATAGTGAAAAAAATTAAGGAAATGCTAACATTTTCAAAAAAATAAATAAATAAAATAAATAAAAGATGTTAAATTTTTAATTTCAAAATTATATGAATGTATCATTTACACAAATTATTATTTTTGTATCTTTCAATTTTCGAATTCAGACTATTTGTCATGTAGGTAATTTTGATTGTAAGACAACACTATAATGGAGTCTTCAGTGCATAAATTTTTAGTTGAAATTGTAAGTTTTTCCTTTTCCTTCTTTAACAAATACTGGTATTTATTTATAAAAAAAGAAGTTATTTTTCCAAATATAGATAAATAAAAAAAGTGCCTTACGAATCTTTACAAATTAGGAACAATTGTTCGTCAATATATATTATAATTTTTAATTCATTCAATAAAAATAATTTTTTAAAAAAAGATTTAAGTGAAATTGATTAAGTGAGGTTTAAAAAATAAAAATTTTTAAGTAAAACTATGTTTAAGATATATACATAAGACTCAAAACTCATAAATTGACCTAACTTACATTAACTGTATAAATATTTTTAATATATGAAATTATTTAACTATTGTTTTAATTAATTCTTATTTATATTAAAACAATTTAACTCTTTTTTTGGCCAAAAGGTAAACAATTCTACTAATTTAATATAGTACTTGATTTTAAATAGTAAATTTCTCGAATAATTACATTTTTGTAATTTTTTACGAAAAACAAACAAAACGACAATGGCTGCTGCCAATGTAACCGCACCATATGCCAATTTTTAGAAGAAATTAAAACCGTATTATTTGATTATAGATTAAAGTTTGTATTATACAAGTAAATTAATGGAAGCTGCTATCAATTGCACCTCTGCACATGAAGGGTTCGTTCAATTCGAATTAGCTCAGGATAATTTTGGATTTTATGTAAGATTAACAATTTCAACATGATATTTGGATCCGAAAAGTTTTAATTTTAGATTACTTTGAGTTTGAATAGTTTTGAATTTTAATTATATGGGGTTCAAATTTTTTTTTTTGAGTTTGCTTGTTTGACTTTTTAATCAATTATGCATGTGTTTGTTTGCCATTTTATATTTTGAATTGTCATTTTGATGCATAATTTGTTTTAAAATTTATAATTAAGTGATAATTTTTTTGCTAAAAAAGAGGTAATAATAATATAATTTGAGACACATATATGATAAAATAAAAATATCATAAATGTTAGACATTCATTTTATTATAAAATTCATATCTAACTCATCAAATCATTAATAAGATATAATAAATAAAAATTGTGAAGTTATAATATATATATATATATATATATATTTATATATATCTTAGAGGTTTAGTTCTGTAGGCAAAGAATAGATAATAGTTTATAAAATTTTGTACTTTTATAATTTATTAATAATAGAATTCTTTATTTATTTCTTTATGTATTTTTATTGACTAAAATAGATTGACTTGATTTCATATAAAAAAGTACAAAGGCATCTTGCTTTGCTTTGCTGCAAATTCTTAACTTAATGCCTATTCCAGGTCTACTATTGAACACTGCTACTGCTTGTAGAAAGATCAACTGCATAAGCTGCAATTGTTGAGTTGGAACAAAAATTTGAGGTTTCAAAGAAGTTAAATTTGGTTTTTCTTTTTTTTTTTTTTAATTTTATGTTAAGAAATACAATTGTAGTTGTCATTTAAGTATTAGACATTTGTTTTTATTTGTACACTTAATTACGACTTTGTTTCTCTGTTGTACTCTCTGTTTAAAAAATTATAATTGTTATATGTTCTTTGAGCAAAATGTATTGTAATTAATGACAAAATGTATTCTTATTATGTTAATAATAATTTTATTATTTTTTGACCAATTGTTGCATTTAAACAAAATGTTAGGATTAGTATTTACTACAATAAAGAATAAAATATTAATTTATATAGTTGAAATATATTTTTTAATTATATTTATGAATAAAATAATATATGAAATGATTTTATGATTAGCAACAATAAAGTTGTTGCAACAAGTATAAAGAAATTTTAAAAAATATTTATGTAACAATAATGGTCATTGCTACAATTAATTAAATTAATTGATTGTGTTAAAAATTTTGCAATGATAAAATTTACTGTTAAAAATAAAAAATCATTACAAAAATAATTTTACCAATGACAATAATAGATATGTAAAAGATTTTTCAATGATTATAGTCGTTGTTATAATTATTTAGCAAAATGACTAAAATCATAATGCTAAAAGTAATTAGAAACTAAATAAAATTAAGTGGCAAAATATTATAAAACAACCAAAATAATATTTTTATGTAAAAGGATTTTGTAACCCAAATATAAGGTTGCTAAAAAAAAGTTAAAACAACGACATTTAATCGTTACGCAATATTTTATGTAATTTAAATAATATTATTATATAAGAGTTTTTGTAACCAAATTTTATGGTTGCTAAAATGAAGTTTATACAATATTATTTTGTCATTGCAAAATAATTTTTAGCAATGACATTTTTTTTGTTATATAAAAATTTGGCAACCAAAATAATATTATTGTGCAAATTTTTTTGCAATCATAATAAATATGTTAAATAAAATTTTTGTAATCAAAATTTATTGTTGCTAAAGTAAATTTCGCACAATGACTTTTATCATGTGAATATATGTTTTATATGGCAACAATTAAAAGCATTGCAATATCTATTTTTTTCAATGATACTATAAGTTGTTGCGCTAACTCTTAAACAATAGGGTTAATAGCAATGATCTGGCAATGACCAAAAATTATTTCAAAGTAATTTTAATAATGATAAAGACCCATTTAGCAACAATTTTGATCATTACTAAATCTCTATTTTCTTATAGTGAATTGATCACAAACATTAGTAGAGTGATTTAGTATACAAGATCCACATAAAATGAATCATGGAGCACATCACCTATCATTAGCGTAGTATAATTAACCAATCATAATTTGGAATTGTGTGAAATCTACAAAAATTTCATATGGAGCTCATATTTATAATAGCATAGGCAACAAACTATCATTCTTTGTGAGATTACTTTGTGTGTGGATAGTGAAAAAAATATTAGGGAAATGCTACCATTTAAAAAAAATAAAAGATATTAAAATTTTAATTTTAAAATTATATGAATATATCATTTACACAAATTATTAATTTTTTATCTTTGAGTTTTCAAATTCAAACTATTTATCATTTACGAAATTTTGATCGTATGAGAACACTAGAATGGAGCCTTTAGTACATAGATTTTTAGTTGAAATTTAAGTTTTGCCTTTTCCATCTTTAACAAAAAAGTGCCTTATGAATCCTTACAAATTAGTTGTAATTTTTAATGCTAACAATTGTTTGTCAATATATACTATTCCCTCCGTCCCAAATTGATTATGTGGTATTGATTTTCATGGAATTTAGAAAAGATATTTGATTTTAATGCATTTAATATTAAAATTAAATTGCATAATTTTTAATGTCAAAAAGTATAAAAAATAAAAAATAATTTTAAAATATAAAAAAAGAGTTTTAGATGTATAAAAAAGGAAAAAGGATATAGTTGAGACATCCCAAAAATGAAATATGAAGAAAATAGGATGGAGGGAGTATAATTTTTAATTCATTCTGTAAAAACAATTTCTTAAAATTAAAAGGTAAGTGAAGTTTAAAAAATAAATATGTTATTTTATACTTGATGTTTCTAAAAATTGAATCTGGCTACTAAAACTAAAAGCTTTTCACAAATAAGTATAAATAGACACCCATCACTCCGACTCTACAAAAAATTCAAGTAGCTGAGGCAAATGGCAGCGCAAAAAATGGCATATAATATTAACACAATTTAATTAGGAGCAATTCTTGAAGCTGACCTGATCACTTTGGAACAAAGCTTTGAGGACTACTGGGGACTCTTTTGTCTACAGATCCAAAAAGAAAGGAAACTAGAAATTTTTTGCTTCGAGGAAAGTAGATAAGAAACTCCAGAGAACAATAGGAAAAGGAACAATTTTTTGTATTTCTGCTTGAATGAATCAGTAGGGCAGTGGTGGTGATGGGTCTAATTATGCTTTCTAGGGAACCGTTGAGGCTGGTCAACAACGGTCCAATTCTTCCGATAATTAAATTCTCGGATTTCTAAAACAAATACAAATTTACTACTACTTGGGCAGAAAATAAAATTAGTAAGAGTAAAAGGACAGAATAAATCTCTCCTACCAAACAGATTCATGTGCAGCATGTGACTTTGCATTAGTACCAAATAAAAACAATGAAGGGTTACAATAAATTTCGTTGATATCTACAATATTAGGATGGGATTCAATTATTCAAAGCATAACTATACGAATATTAATAAAGGTAATGTTCAAGTTGGCAAATATTTTAGGCTGTAGCTTTTATTTAATTTTCACTGCAAGGAGTTTCGAGTCCCTTTTAAGAACGTGGTCTCCACTAAAAAAAATAAAAAATTATATTTGATGTATTGTTAATATATAAATTTTATTCACTGTTATTGAATTAGATGATATTTTTTTATTAATGAAATGAATCTGATGATGTTATCTTATTAATGAATAAATTTTTAAATATAAATTAAAAAATAAAAATATTATAGCAACGACATTATTCTCCTATTATTTTTTTCATGTTTTATGCACGTGATTATCGAGTAAATTATAATATAATTATTAATTTTACAAATTTTATCATAATAAAATTAAAATAATCATTATAATACAAAATTAGATTAAATTAAAAATGTAAATTTACATTCAAATTACAAATAAATATATCAAATAATTTAAACTGAAGTTACAATGGAGAAATGTCTAATTTTAATTTCTCTATTTTAATTTTTCTATTCAGAAGTATTTTCTTCAAATATTCTAGTGTTTGATCATTGTCTTCATCTTCTCCTTTTTTATTTTTTTATTCTATATTTTTGAACTTTTTTCAACTTTGGAAGATAGTATTCAATAAAAAATCAAATCAAATTCTACATTTTTCATTCTTTTTACCTTTTTCTTTTTCACGAGTTTTCTTTCTTTTTTTTTTGTTTGTTTTTTTTACTTCTTTGTTGGTGAATCTTTATTTTCCATTTAATGGATCTTTGATCAATTGTCATTTAACTTATTCAAAATTTTGTTTTTCATCAAATGAAAACTTAAATTACCTATCTTGACTTAAAATTAGATTGTTGTAATAATTAGGTTCACCGATTTTCTTTGTTTCTTCTTGCAATTTAATAATAATGTTTTTCTAAATAATATTTTATTAAATTAAATTAAACAATAATTCATTATCTTCTCTTTTACGTACTTGAGATATTTTGAAATTGCACAAGCAATGAGACTTTATGTTGCTTGAAATAAAGCTGTGAGGACTGTTGGGGGCTCTTTCCACCACTTCTAGAGATCCAAATTAGAAACGAAACCACAAAATTTTCCTTTGAGGAAATTAGATAGGAAACTCCAGGGAGCAATATGAACAAAAACAATTTTTAGAATTTCTGCTTGAACTGTTTTGAGTCAGTTAGGCAATGGTGATTGTGGGTCTAATTATGCTTTCTAGGAAAACCATTGTGGCTGAATGTCAACAACGGTCTTATTCTCACCTCAATTAAATTCTCGGATGTACAAAACAATTACTAGTTTACTACTAGTTTAGCATAAAATAAAATTAATAACAGAAATAGCACAGACAAGGCTCCCACCAAACATATACATGTGTAGCATGTGACTTTACAGCAAAAGCCAATCAAAAGCAATACATAAATTTTGTTTATGTCGACATTAGGATGGGATTCAATTATTCAAAGCATAACTTCGGATATCAATCTTCTTCCCCATTGAATGTATCTAGCAAAATAGATAAGCCACATAAGACTGGTAACACACTAGTATTTTACTATGTTTACAAACACAGAGAAAATGAAAAAAAAAGAAAAAGAAGATGAACCTAGATTTGCAGTTCCATAACGATGCCAAGAATAAAAATGAAGACTCACATTATTCCCACCATTCTTTTGGATGCATGCGGGTTTCCTGGAGAGGAGGAGATGGTTTTTCCTTATCAAGCTCGTCAAGCAGGGGAAGATAGAGAGGAATCTGCTTTAGCTTTGGATGATTCAACATAACCATTTATTGGAGAGAATCACAACGTCCCATTACTCCATTTTTACTACAAATGCTCTTTAATTCTTGTACAAAGATTAATTCCAATGTCCTTAATTTGGGAAGAATATTCTTGTAAAGTTTGATTAATTTAGTGTTGCAATTACAAGGGGTCTCTTCTTCTCTGCTATGTTTCTACCACTTCCAGTGTGTTACAGATAAAGCAAGTTCTATGGTTAATAAATAAAGAGCATTATTTGTATCATATATGTTGGAAAGATAAGTCACACTTGGAGCCCATGAGAGCAAACAAGGAGCCCATACATACGTGTTGGACACCACTTGAGCCCAAAAGCTTAAGCTATTAGGTTCTTGAGTCCTTCATGCATATATAGGACATCTCATTTAGATTTTTTAATGATGTGAGATTCTTTACTCATATGTGAACCATATTCCAACAATTTGCCCCATTCACTTATGAGTTCTGATCAAGTCCCACCTCAGCTCCCCTGTGTGAGTAAGTCCTATCAACACCTCATTTGAGCTAGGCAACCTCACATCTCTAGTGCATTTTTAGGCCAGGCTGCAGCATTCAACCTTGCCACTTAGGTTGTCTCAGTGCTTTTTCAAGCTTATACTCCAGGTTGACTTAAAACTTTGCCTACTTAGGTGTTTTGCTTCTACATATTATCATATACTTACTACATCCAAGTCGAACCTTTTTGATATCGGCATTCGAGTATATAGAGTTGATGGACGTGGCCAACCTTCAATCGCCAACAATCTCTCCCTCAGCAATATTACTGGGACTTAAACTCGTGACTTTGGGCTCTGATACCACTGTCGCGGAGCTTCTTTTAAGGCATACAAACTTTTCTTTAGTTTGCAAACTAGGTGCTCTTTCCCTTTCACTTCAAAACCCTCATGCTAATTCATATAAATGTCCTCCTACAAGTCACCATGCAAGAATGTAGTTTTAACATCAAGTTGCTCAAGCTCAAGATTCAAACTAGCTAATAACCCCAGTACCACTTGAATGGAACTCATATTCACAATTAGAGAGAAAATCTCATCAAAATTAATGCCTAGTTTCTGAGAAAAACCTTTTACCACCAATTGAGCTTTGTACCTCACTAATTTGTCACCATCCTTTAGCAACTTGAATACCCATTTATTTTTCAATGGCCTTTTCTCTTTCGAAAGTTTAACAAGATCATATATACTATTTTTTTACAATGACTCTATCTCTCCTTTCATTGCTTTTAACTAATACTCTCTATCTAGAGTAGTCTCTATATTCTTTCATTGCTTTTAACTAATGCTCTCTATCTTGAGTAGTTTGCATATCTTGGAAGCTTTCTGACTCCTCCTTATTGGTAACTAAAATAAAATCTAAACTTAGATACTTGGTAGATGGCCTGTGCTCTCTAGTAGATCTCTTAGGCTGAGACTCTACATCACTTGATGCCAAAGGTAACTCCCCTTGCTCAACACTCTTTGGTGGAGAAGATTGCTTCTTCTACTTAAAACTGATTGCATCTGGCTCATCACTAACTGTGGTTAGTATATTCATATCCCCAAGTTCTTTTTTTTGCTCATTTCCACCATTTGTGGCTTTTTTCTAGGAAACCCCTATCAGTGTTGAAACATCATACTCAATAGTAACCTGTATAGTCTTATTATTTTTCTCAAGGTCTACTATGGTTTCTTTTTCATGAAAGATCACATCTCTGCTTCTGACTATCTTTTTTCTCACTGGATCCCATACCATGTAGCCAAATTCCTCATCATTATATCCTACAAACACACATTGTGTGGCTTTACTGTCAAGTTTTGACCTCTACTTTTTTGGCACATGCATGAATGCTTTACACTTAAAAACTTTTAAGTGAGAGTATGAAGCATCTTTTCTTGTCTGCATTTTTTTTTAAATGTCAATGCCCAAAGAAACTGATGGTGATCTGTTAAACAAATAGTAAGCTATGTTGACTGTTTTACCCGAAAATGGCTTGGGTAATTTTGTCATCCTCAACATACATCTGACTTTTTTTATAATGATGTGGCTCATCCTTTTAGCTACACTATTATGCTGTAGTGTTCCAGGTTCTATCATCTTATGCTTGATCCCATGCTTTGAATAGACTATTCAAAGTCTTTGGATGTGTATTCCCTACCATTATTAGTCCAAATTCACTTCAAGGGCAGGCCTATCATCCTTTCCACCATGGTATAAAATTTTTAAAAATATTGCAATACTTGGCTTTTGTTTTTCAACATATACACCCAAGTCTTATATGAAATATCATCAATAAAAGTAACAAAATACTTGTTATCACTTAATGACTCAACCTCAATGGGACCAAATACGTCAGAATAAATTAATTCTAATCTATTTTTTTCTTTGAGAACTTTTACGAAAAGAAACTCTACGATGCATACCAAACAAATAATGATCACATGAATAGAGAGATGTATCTTTGGTCAAAGAAATGAGAGACTACTTTGCCAAAACCTGTAATCTCTTCTCGTTCATGTGTACTAACTTGTTGTGTTACAAGTTTGCTGAAGCATCATCCTTAATGATAACTTTTTGGTTGTCGTTCAATTGCATCCATGTCTTGTACATTGTGCAACATAGTTTTTCTTTTGCAATTACCATAGATACTTTAAAAAGCTTTTAGTATCCATTCTTTTGTCAATTCTTATATCCCTCCCTATCAAGGACATTAATAGCAAACAAGTTCATTCTCATATTCGAAATGTGTCTGACATCCCTCAAAGTCAATATGTAGCTTGTAGTAGTTTGTACAACAATATCATCAATCCTAACAATTTACGACATACTTTTGTTTCCCATCTTGGTGCAACCAAAGTCTCTTGCTTTCTAAGTTATAAACAATTCCCTTTTAGAAACACAATGATATGTCGCTCTTATGTCAACTATCCACTTAATGCTAGGATCACCAGCATAATTACAATCACCATGTGTACAAATCAAAGTAACTGAATTACTATCTAAATTCACCACTACAACATTGCCATTATCTGAACTCTTGTCTTTTTTATCTTTTTGCTCTTGTTTCAAGATTTTGCAGTATCATTTTATATGACCTACTTTATCATAATGGAAACACTTCACTTTATCTCTGAACTTGGATCTATGTTTAGACTTATTATGACTTTTTAAGTTCTGACCTCTATTGATGTTTCTACCTCTATTCTCTATGACCAGAGCTTGATTTCCAAGGTCTGAATCTTTTCACCTTACTTTTTTATTAAGCATACTATCCTTTACCATCTCCAATGTCACCATGTAATCAGGAGTTGAATTAATAATAGTTACAACTAGAGTATTCTAACTATCTGGCAATGAACCCAAAAGAAACAACACCTTCATTTCATTATCCATCTTAAGCTCTATAGTAATCATTCAATTAAATATATCTTGAAAATCACTCAAGTACTTTGTAATTGATTGTCCATTCCTATACTATAACATTGCAAGTTTTTTAACAAGCATAACTTTATTCATACATATTTTTCTCTCATACAATGCTGCTAATTTTTTTCAAATAGTGTAGGCATTTGTCACCTGTGTACACAATGGAACACTGATATCAACTCATTTTTTGATTGTAACTAGCGTCTTTTTGTTTAACTTTTTCTAATTTTCATCTTTTATATCTGCTGGTTTAGTCAAATCACCTAGTATTGGCTCATACAAATCTTTTTAGTATAAATGATCTTCTATCATAGGCTTCCAAATTGAATAATTTGATGTTGTTAATTTTATCATGAAACCTGTATTACCTTCATGATCTAAAATAAAATTTATTTTTGTCTTGGAATGCTTTTGTATCGATGTCTTAAAATAACCTTCACTCTAATACCACTTGTTGGGCCTGAAGCAATAAACACAACAACACAAAAGCAATATATCGTAATAAACCCACAGTAATAGACAACAATCAATAATCAACAACGCAAGAAAAATAAAGCATACCAAGATTTACATGGAAAACTCTCTAGTGTAGAGGAAAAACTATGAACCACCAGAAAAATCTTCACTATCAACTAATGGACATACAAAGTTATTCTCTAGCTAAAATTAGAGTTAATCAATAACTAAAGAGACAATTGGAGAAATCTCACCAAATACGTGACTCAACATATACACCTTGGATTTGTTCCTAGAGAGCTTCAAACCCAATTTTTATCATTCATAATGTAAAACTCTGAATCATAAACCTATTGAGAAAGTTTCAACTCAATTAGACCATGGATCAACTTTCGTTCAACCAACCTCCCTTTTCCCTTTTCTCTCTATTTTTCATGGCTTTTCTTCTTTCTTTCTTGGTTTATGGAGCCACCTTTTTCTCTCTCTTTTTTATTTAGTAGCTAGGGCTCTATGTACAAAGAAAGACCAAGGCCTATGGCCTTTGATTGGTCAAAAACCAATTCATAAGGCTAGACCCCACTTTTCTAACAATATCATCTCATAAGGCTAGACCCCACTTTTCTAACAATATCATCATTATATATAAAACTCAAATATTCTATAATAAATGTCAAGTCCTTTTTACATAAATTATAAATTTATAAATCTTAATTTTATTACGTAAAACAAATAAACTTTTAATTTTCTAACATTTATTTGGATTATTGACTTTTGATTTTATTGTATTCATTTTCTTTAAAATCATTACTTTTTAAACTTTATTGATCACCCTTTAGTTTTATAACATTTATATTTTTAACGTTTTATTTTCTTATAATGTATGATTTTCAATCTCTTTTAAGGGTGAGAGTTACAGGAGTATCTTTTATGTCTCTATTATATTTTTTTCTTCCAATTATTGTTTGTTATATTACTTGGATTATTGACTTTGATTTTCTTGTATTCATTTATTGACCAAACTTTTGATTTTCTAACAATTATATTTTTTACTTTTAATTTTTTTGTGGCTATGGTTTTCTATCTTTTTTAAGGGTTAGAGTTATATGAGTTTTTTTTCATGTCTCTATTACACTTTTTTCTCAATTCTTATTTGTCATATTATTTGGATTACTGATTATTGATTTTCTTATAATCATTTTCTTGAAAACCATTATCTGTTAAAATTTATTAATCAAATCATTTGCTTTGTAACATTTATATATATATTTTTTATTTTCTTATAAGTTATGGTTTTTCATCTATTTTAAGTGTAAGAGGTTATATGAGTTGTTTCATGCCTCTATTGCACTTTCTTCTCTCAATTATTATTTGTCATACTACTAATCATGAAGTTTTTTTATTTTGTTTTTATTTTGATAATTTTTAATTTTTTAATCATGATCTATGTTTTTTTGCATTTTAAGTTTGTTTATTAGTCAAATGATGTATGTTTTAGTGTTTTTTTATTTTTCTTATAATTTTTTTACTTTGTTATCATGACCTTTTTTTTTTTTGCAATTTAAGCTTGACTATTAACCATTATTAATCATGAGGTTTATTATTATTATTATTATTATTATTATTATTATTATTATATAATTTTTTAAATCATGATTTATGATTTTTTTTAGCATTTCAAAAATTTGTTTATTAGCCAATTGGAGTTTTTTTTTTTTTTGTTTGTATTTTTATAATTTTTCTATTGTGATTCTTTTTTTTAACTGTTTAAACTTAGTTATTAACAAATTAGAATATACCATAATTGATGATTATCTCTTAAAAGGATAATTGGATGATCAAAATTTGTGTTTGTCGATTGTGAGATGCTTAAATTTTAAGACTATACAACATATTAGTATAAAAATTATATTGATTGATGAAACGGTATGTATGCTTTTTTCTCTATTTTTATCATGTTATTTTCTTATCTTTAACTTATTTTATTATTTTGTTGTTAAATCCTAGGCATGAATATTGTTTTTTATGTTGTTTATTTATGACTTTTGATTTTTTTATTATAAGAAGAATTATATTGTCTTACATTTATTTTTTTATTTTTTAATTGGATAATCAAATTCAATAATTTTTATTTGATTCTTTTTTTTACAAATAATGATAAATGCTCTTTGCACTATTTATTTTTTTCACTTTAAAACTTTTTACTAGATTTGAAAAAGTTAAGTCTCATACTTTTTATTTAAAAATAAAAATATTTTAACTTAGTTTTTTAACTAATTATTTAGTAGTATGTCTTTTTTAGCATTAGAATTGCAAATTCATCAATATGATTCACAAAGATCAATTTTTATATAAGGGGTAGTGAATTTTTCTTTTGAATAAATTTTAAAATACAACTATATTAAAACTTAAGAACCTGCTATTCTCTTTATGTTTGATTATTTTTGTTTATATGTACAAGACATAATTTGATTAAAAGCTTCACAAATAATATTTAAATTAAATCTTAATAGGGCAAAATCACTTAAATATAACTAATATGAACCTATGTTAAAGAATTTTAGGCCTAACAATATTTTTATAATTAATTCAAATGTAATATGATTGGCATGAGTGAATTTTCTTGGACTTAACTCAAATGTAAGTCTCTTAAAAAATATATATTTTAGTGTAATTATAAATTGAAAGAATTCATAATGCATTTTATTATTATGATTAATAGTATAGTGTGCAAGCACATGAAATTTTCACCAACATTTTCTACACTTAATTTTGCCTTTGTATTTGCCAATATATAATTTGTATCATTTGTAATAATAACAAGATACTCTCATCTCTTTAGATAAATAAACCACATCATTTATCCAAAAATAAAGTTTAAATAGAATAAATATGTGATACTTCATCATCAAATAACTATTTAATACATCTTTACTATTGGGATTTTCATGTTTATATTTAAAATTTAAATACAATATTGAAAATGAAAAATAGATATAATATTGATGATGTAATATAAAATTATATAATTATCAAAATTTTATAAATTTTAATACTACCTAATTGTAAAATTAATTGTGCAAAGCATGGATGTAAAAAACCTAATACATCACGTAATTTTATTTGCTCACATTACTCATTAGTTTGTGTTACTTAACGGGGCTAAATCTCCATTCTTGGTTAAAAATTTTGGTTATTTTTATACGTGTGTGCAACGTATTTAACATTTGCATCTTTCAAAATCTCTTGTTTTGGTGGAATTAATTTGGTTGGTTATGAGTTTTGTAATATATATATCGGTTTGATATTATATAACTTTTGTAACATTTTGGGTATCATCAAATTTGGGTTAAGTTTCAAAATTTTATTTTGGTGGTAGATTTCCATTTTAATTGGATGAGATGTGTTATAATTAGTTTTATTGATTTATTGTTAACCTTGTAAAACTTATAGATTTTTGTATCTTAAAGTTATATATATAATTATTTTCATTATATTGTTAGAAATAAAGGATTTTTATTAATGATGTATAAATATAGAAATTGACTTCAATTATAATAATAGAAATAATTATTTTAATTTTTCAAACATAATTAAGAGAAATAATAGTAAAGAAAAAGGATTGAAAGATAATATAAAGTTATTAAATTTTAATAAATTAGTAGTTTATGTTACATTTATTACTTTTAGAAATTAAAATTATGCTAAATTTAATTTAAGATCATTTTAGATAAGTATTTAGGGTCATTCAAGTTTGTGGACTAAAATCATTTTGGATTCGAATAATTTGGGAATCCAAATTTAAGTTAATTTTGATTCAAATCAATTTTGATCACTACAGGGGTTTTGGTTTTTAGTAGTGTTTTTTTTTTTTAACATTTAGCGGCATTTATAAATGTCACAAAAAGATTTACGGTGCTTGCAAAAAATGCCACGCAAAGTGCTAGCTATACATGCGTTACAGTAAATAGCGGTGTTTTCAAAAAAATGCCTTAATATTAGCAGCATTTATATCTGAAATGCCGTCATTTTAGCGGCATTTTCTATCTTTGAGACATCACTAAATTAGTGATATTTTTATGAGAAAAATGTTGTTACTTTGGTGGCGTTTGTAACTGAAAACGCCACTACTTTAAAGGCGTTTGAATCTAAAAATGCCTCTATATTAGCGGCGTTTATATCTTTTAGTCACCGCTAATTCAATGACATTTTTATGAGAAAAACACCGTTGCTTTAGTGGCGTTTATATAAAAAATGCCACTTAACTAGTGGCATTTGCTTGTAAGAGCGCCGCTACTTATAGTGACATTTTATGCTACAAATGTCACTAAATTATTCATTTAGTAACCCACGACGAATGCAAACACAGCTATTATGTAAAAATGTATTGTTTTCTAAATTCTTTTAATAAATTTTATTTTATTAAAGAGCTTAAATTCAAAAACTGAAATTTATATTAACTTCATTCACGTTTAAATATACATCTAATTAATACAAACTTTAATAATTAGTATAATAACATTCAATTATTTTATATACATTAACAAAATAAAAAATTAAAATGTATGAAATGGATGACTGCATACATTTTGTTGGCTGCCAATTGATGAAGAAAATTTTTTACCTTGGTCACTAGCGTGCTCAAGAACCTACTGAATAATACCATACAATTTTTAACACTTCATTATAAGCTTTTTATATATTTAAAAATTTAAATATTTACTAAATATAATAACTGAATTGGTAGAGCACCAAGATCATTTCCTGGAAATTGTTGTTGCACAAAATTCATAAGATGATTAAATCAATCATGCAACTGCTAAAATTTAGCACGCTCTTACTCTATTCTAGCACGTTTTTCCTCAATTTTGGCATGCTCATGTTCCCTTTCTGCTTCCATTTGCTGAAAACATTGTTGCATAGTTTGCAACTCCCCTCTCAATATTGAAATGTCTCGTAAAGACTAACTTGCTGAGAATGTAAATTACGAAGAGCTATGTCCATAGTAGGCAAATGGTGTTGGACCCAATCTAAGGCCTCGGACCCATCCATGCTTTTCTTTTCCAGCAACTTCTATGAATATCCAATTTTTCATTTCTTGCATATTGAGAGAACCATCAGATGCTACTTCAATCTTAATAGCCATTTTTTCTTTTGTTTTTTCCTGTGAATTTGTCATATACAAATATTAAGTTTAATGATTAATTGATTATATGTTAAAAAGAGTAAATATTTACTTTTTGTTAAAATAGATGATACAAATTACCATAATTTCTTGTGTTTCGACATTCATGTAAGATCTATCTTTTTTTGTGTGTGTTATGCGAAAAAGTTTCACCCGTCCAATTGTACCACCAATCTCATTTTCCTATACAAAAACATATTTTATTTGATATGATACATATCAACCGTAACTTATTCATACATATCAAGCCCGTTAATTAAGTATTAAAATTTTGAATAATTTTAATCTCATGTATTTATATTTTGGCCCAATAACAACACAATAGTCTTAAACATACGCAATCAATAAAATCATTTTAGGCTTTCACACATATCGATAATGGAAACTAAATTCAATTATTTTCTATCAGTTTAATATCAAGGATTGAAGCCATTCAATATGTTAAAAAGCCATCAAAAAGTTTAATTTGTATATTTGCCTTTTATATGCAAAAATAATCCCAAAAAGACATAAACGACAACTTTTTCTCCCATATCAACTATAGAAACCAAGTTCAATCAATCAAACAAGTTTAATATCAAGTATTAAAGCTATCCAAACTATTAAAATACAACAATCACAACAAATCTGTATTAAAGGCGTAAATATATGTAAACAATAACTTTTCATACATATCATCTGTGTCAACTAAGTTCAAAACTTTTGATAAGTTTAATATCACGTACTGAAACTATCAAAATTATTAAAACAGAATAATAACTGTTAATTTGCATATTTACCTTTTAATGGTTGAAAAAGTTCATTCATTGGAATACGTTTATTATCAAAAACTTATGATTTCTTTTTGCTTTCTTGCAAAAATTTTTTATGCACTTGTGTGGCTATATTTTTGTTGCTTTTTGCTACCAATCCCAATCTGTTCTCTTTCCTGTCATAAAAAATAATTGCGTATATGATAAAAATACAAACATTACCAACTTAAACCATAAAACACTTTTATCATTTCATTCTACTATACAAAGTTATAAACTAGTACCTTTCTTTTTCTTGAGAACCAAATATTTTCTAGGCATAAATTGATTGTTTGGGATCAAATTCAATTAATAATATTGACAATGAATTTATTGATTCTTTCGATAAAGGTAAATATAATTATTTTATAATGTTTAAAGGTGTGAACTCTAAATGTGTTAAAAGTTATTGACTTTAATATTCTATTGAATTTTTAAGTTAATAAAATTATCTTTAAATATATATAACTTTTATTAATTTATTTAAATTTAATTTAAATCAATTAAAACTAAAAAAGAGTCAGTGAAATTAATCTACTTAAAATTTTAAAATTTAGTTAAAAAACTATTAAAAGTGATTGGCTAAAATACATTTAGTAAATTTTTTTTATAAATTTTAATGGAAATGAATTTTATTTTTTATTATTAGATTCTTTTTTATAATTAGACTAAAAAATACAGCAAGTGATTTTTTTTTCCATTAACTAAAAGTGATTAAATAAAATACTCTTAATAAAATTTTAATTCAAAAAATGTTAAAAATAGTTAATTAAAATACTATTAGTAACTTTTTTTATTTTAATTTAAATGAATTTTTTTAATTAGACTTATATTTATACATACAATATGATTTTCACATCAGATAAAAATACAAATAAAATGGGATTAAAGCTTACTAGTGTGCATAGCAATAAAACAATTATATAGAGTTTGTTTTTTATTATTTTTAAAAACAATTGCACATATAATTTATGTTGATAAATAAATTTATTAAAAATAATCATAATTAGGTCATTAAAACATTTTTTTTCTATGTTTTGCCTTTCAAATTTTTGTTGTAATTGATTTGTTAACTATATATGTAAGTTAATAATTTTATTATTTGTATATTTTATGCATTGATAATTTGATCAAATTTTTAGTACAAATCATCTGATCATTAATAATATAATTAAATTCTTTTAGCCACTTCAAATAATTTTTTAATATATATTATTCTAATAGTTTTACCAGACCTTTATAATTAATTTATCTTTTATATTTTTTTCCTTTTACAATTTTATAATTGTTATTTCCATGAATAAAAACTACTATTAAATTAATTGTAAATCAATTGCACGCACCTTTCACTAATAATTAGCATTTTGTGATTCCTTAAACATTTCGAAAACTTCAAATGGACCTCTTACCTATAGAATTAGATGATTAAGGATATGGTGGAGTCGCCAATAACTTAGGACCAAATTGCCATAAGAATTGTTTATCTTGACTAATTTTTATATCAAGATGATTTACTCTTTCTTAATTGTATTAAATTGCTCTCTTTTGTTTGTCATTCAAATGGTTAAAAGCTCTAATGTGAATTATTCTAACTAGATAATTATCAAGTGAAGTAAAATTAATAATTTTTATGAATTTTTTCAAGGTGTGACAAAATTCATTAGAACTATTTTTTAAATGTGTTTATGCCAATTTTACATTTTATAACCACCGACAATGTTACATTCATTTATGAAAATTTATTTATTATAAATCATATAGGTGTTACATAATAAGTTTGTTATTTTGAGAATTGGAATTTTCATAAAAAAATGATAATTACGAAGGTTAAGAATTTATTTTGTTTTATTTTAAATTCTAAAATTATAATTTTAATATTTTTATGTAATCAAAATTTTTAAATAAAAGAAAAAGTAAGCTTTCAATTGGTAGAATGTACAATTACATTCAATCAATAAAAGCACTAAAAAAAATTATGCCAAGCAAAAAATAGATGAAAGTTTGATAGGTAACACATAGTTTTATCTTCTTCATATGACATACAAGATTAGTGTTATATGGTGTTTCAATTAAGAAAATACAAATGTATTAATTTCAAATTTTTTAAGATAAATATGAAACTGTTTTATTAGGAGAAACATTGTATACTCCTTCATTTTTTTCATTATATATATTAGTTGAATAATGTTTATTATTGTATCAAAGTTTTTAAGGTTACCATTTTAAGTAATATTTGCTCAAAAGTATTAAAATTCATTAATTAATTATCATTATTACATTTAATATCAAAATATTAGGCTAAAACTACAAAAAAAAACCCTTTAATTTTACCACTTTACTTAGATAAACCCTTATAATTTAATTGTATCCAAATAAACCTTTAACCTTTAATTTGCTAATAGTTAGTGTTCAATAGTTGCCACTTGGTGGTTATGTGTCTTATGATGGTATGGTTGATTCTATCATCAACTAGTCATTGCTTGCTATCTATCTTTGAATCCATAAGTACATCTTTTTTCTTGCTTTCTATGATTGGTTTTTATATTTTCCTTCAAATTTCAAGTGTGGTGGGCTTTTTCATAGTTGCTCATATTTTGGATTCCTATTTTGTATTTTGATCGCTCTTGGCTATTCTCGAAAGATGGTATTGTGTTTTTCTTCAATTTACATTTAGGTGATCTTTGATACCCAAGTGGGTTTGTATTGGTTCTTGGGATTTTGTCTTTGCTAGTCTTAACTAGCTTTGTAACTTTATGATTATTTTAATAAATTTTGGCTTAGCAAAAGAAAAAAAAAGAAATTTAATTTGCCCCTAATTTTTAAATTCTATCCAAAGAAACCCCTAATCTTTAATTTCTACCTAAATCAGCCCCTCCTATAAATCAATCTTTGGTTTAAAATATGGGCTTATTTAAATACATATCAATGGATAAGAGCTTGTTTAGATACAATAAAAAGTATAAAAGCTTATTAAAAAAAGTGAAATAGTTCAATTTTTTTTTTTAATATTTTAGTCAAAATATTACTATAAACTAAAATTTAACTTAAAAGTGATTTAAAAGCATTTATTAGTAAAATTCATTTAATAAATCTTTATTTAATTATGTATTTAGTATTTCAATCATTTTGAATTTTTACTTTTCATAATTATGAGTATTTAGACTTAAGATAAGAAATTAATTAGATTGAGTCAAGTTTTACCATCTAGTTCTATTTATAATATATTTAATTATTCACTTATACATCTAAACAAATTTAACTTAATAATTGGTACATGCTTCTTTTTGCTTAAAAAATTAGATTCAAATCATCTTAAATCCAAATTAAAAAGAAGTATATTAAATTATTTATAATTGAAATTTTACTTTAGAAATGTTCTTAAAAATTAATTAACTAATTCTACCACAAAGTTAATAAAAATGAGACATTCAAGATGAAGGAAAAAAAGCTTAAATAAAAGATTTTTAAATTGTTATGAAAAATACATAAGAAGTATTAGATTCTAATTAAGTTATTATTTCAATTGAAATTTTAGTTATGTTCAATCATTTTGGGTTTTAAATAACTACTAATTTGTTGACTTTTAAAATCAATTGAAATTGAGTTAGATTAGTTCATTTTTATAATTTTGTCTATTATATTAATTTTTAATTAAATTAAAATTTAAAATAAGTAAAAGATTTATGTATACTCAATTTAAGTTTTGAACTATTTGAAGTTTGAGTTGATAAATCATGTTATTTTTAGCTATACTTTTATGACACTGGTGATAAACTTCAAAATAAAATGAGAACATAGCATAGTAAAAATTTAAGTGCAAAAGTTATAAAGATACTAATGATAATTTTAGAAAAAAATCCTTATGTCTTGGTCTTACAAAGATTAAAGAATATATCTTCTTTTAAGGATATTGAAATTTGTTTTACTAAAATATTAATTTAAATTAATGAGTTTATAATCATTCATTTGTTGATCAAATTGTTGCTATATAGATAAAAGGAAACAACTCAAACATTTTATTTAAAAGAGATATCATAGTTTATGCTCATTCAAGAAAATAAAAAACTTAAACATTATCTGAGTTGTTAAAACCCCTTGCAATATTCTTTACTCTTTTCAAATGAAGAAGTTGGTTGGTATCAAAATATCAAGAAAGTCATTTTGAATTATGGTAATAAGAATGAAGCAACAGTTGGAAATATACCATCTTTATATTCAATAGAGGAAATTTTTTAAAGGAAAATATGAAAGTAATTGTTGTGAACTTAATTTTTTTTTAAATGTTATCTATTTATTATTTATAAATTTTTTTAGCAAATTTTTTGTTATTATTTTTGTTATATATATAACAAAATTTTTACCCAAAATTATATATTTAAAAATATAAATATAAGATAATGTTTATTAATTTCATTATTGGTAGAACACTTCAAATTTTTTAATATTTTATATGCAATTATACTTTCGCTAATAGATATGAAAATAGATACACTAAACATTCAATCAAATCATCATAAAACTTATCTTAACATATACAATTTTACCATGAACTAAAAAATTTAAAGAATATCTTAGAATTATTAACTTAATACATATTGTATATATTTACTTAATTTAGTTTTTATACTTGTATTAGCATAATAAGTTATGATTTTAATTTATAATTACGCGTTAAACTAGGATAACAAATTAAAAGCATTTGCTCACTGCTTTTCAAGTCATTTACTATCATAGCATATAGATTCGTAAATCTATAGCTAAACTTAACAAGTGGAGTCACCACCAATCTTTTTTACTAGGTGTGAAATTCCTTTGGGCCTATTTAGAAATTCCTTTTATTTCTTTTTTTTTTGGAAAGAAAATAATACGATAATTATTTTTCTTGAAATTTTATTTAAATTCTTTCACTATTTGGGACAAATTTAAAGAAATTTCTTACCTAGAGATTTATTAGAAAATTTACCATTTGAAATTTCTAAGAATCTCATCATTGGGTAATTTTCATATATTTTCAACCAAAATTTTATTTTTTATTTTTTTTATTTTTTCTTTTTTAATTGAAAATAAATATTAATTATTGTTATTAAAACTTTATCTAAATTATTCTACCATTTGGGATAAATTTAGAGAAAATTTCTCACCTAGGAATTTTATAGAAATTTACCATTTGAAATTTCTATGAATTCCATCATTGGATAATTAATATTTATTTCCAAAATTTATTTTATTAGTTTTTTATTGTTTTATTTTGTCCCTAAATTCAATCATGCATAAATACTAAAGGAAAAAACAAACACAAAAATAAATTAAAAATACCAAAATAAAAAAAAAGATGAAATGGCTCAACTAGGAATTCGACGCAACTTCGCTCCAGGCACAGAAAACGGCTCGAAGGCGCGGTTTGGGGTGCGACTCGGCTTGGCTCGGTAGCTAAGTTTGGCTAGGATGTGGGTCAATGGACCGGGTCAGATCACCCACTGGCAAAACGCGTGGATCATGGGGTTTATTAAGCTCTAAAACGACATCGTTTTAGTATGGTACATAAGGCTAAATCTCAATTTTTTTCACCAGATCCCCATTTTCTCCTCTCTCTCTTCCCCTTTTTTTTCTCTTCCTTTCTCTCTAAGATTAAGAACATCGGTTTAACTTTGGTTGAATATCAATCAAATTATGGGGAATGCCGTCAGAATCTGGGTTGGTTCGTCGGACAATCACAAGAAAATTCAATCTTCATCGAAATCTTCACCGAATTTTGGAAAACCTTATTGAAAAATTTAATCGGTGCCGAAAAAGTCACTGAAAAATTCAATCGATGCTAAAATTTTTTTCCAAAATCTCAAAATTTTCTAGAAAATTTTTTTTTCTTTGTTACCCAAAAAACTTTGAAATTTTTTTTCTGCTTTTTGCTTGCTATGTTTCTGTGTTTCGTGTGTATTCTTGTTGTGTGTTTAAGGCTACATTTATATGCATTGATCAAAAGAGTTTTCGATCAATGTTGATTTTTTCTTTGATTGGGATTCAAAATTATCAATCATTGAGTTCAATTCCAACTCTACTAACCCCTAGATTCATTGCAAAATTTTTTTTTATGTTTTTTAAAATTATTATCTAACAAATATTAATAAACAAAACAAAACAAAATAAAATTCAGAACAATAAAATGAGTAAGCCCCATTGGACCAGGCCCAATTGATCTGAGCCTAGACTAAATTGGGTGTCTACGTTTACACTTAAATTATTTCTTACTTTTTTTTATCTACTTTACAAATTACATCATCTAGCATACATTATGATTATTTTCTTTCTATATATACACAAGTCAACAATAATATAATATTAGATAATTGAAAACTTATTAATCATTGAAAACTTAAAAGTAATTAATATATAATTTAGTAGTAAATAATTGATATTTAGTAGTTAATTATTGAAATTTTAAAAGTAAATCAATTGAGAATAATTCATTAGTGATAACTTAATAGTAAATTTTGTATAATTTTATAGTAAAACAAAAATAATTTTGTAGTAAATAATTAAAAATTAAGTCAAATCGATAATTACATAGTAATAGATACTTATAATATAATAGTAAATTATTAATAACTTTTTAGTAAATCGATAACTTAATATTAAATCACAAATGAAGTAGTAGTAAAGTAATACTAACTTAGTTGTAAATCAGTATTAATTTAATAGTAAATTACTTACTCAATGATAATTTTATAATAAATAATCTATAAATTAGAAGTAAATCATCTATGACTTTATAATAAATTATTAGCAGTAAATCATCAACAATTCAAAAGTAAATCATTTATAACTTAATGGTAAATCATTTATAAATTATTAGTTAATCATTGATAACCTAATAGTAAATCAATGATAATTTAGTAGCAAATCAGTTTCAACTTAATAGTAATTAATTGATAAGCTTAATAGTAAATCATAAATAACTTAATAATAAATGAATAATAATTTAGTAATTAATCATTGAAAACTTAAAAATAAATCAATATAATGTAGTAGTAAATCATTTATGACTTAATGGTTAATCAATGATAATTGAATGATAAATCATAGATAATTTACTATAAATCAATGATAAACTGATATTGAATTACGAATAATTTAGTATAAATTTTTGATAATTTTGTAGTATATAATAAAAAACCATGTAGTAGATAAATGACAACATAATAGTAAATATATAAAAATATATTAATAAATAATTGATAATTTAGTAATAAATTATTGATAATTAGCATTATTAAATCACTAATAACTTAGTTATAAATAAGTAATAATTTAATAGTAAATTGTGATAATTTAATAGTAAATTAGTTAATCGTTGATAAATTTGAAGTAAATTATCAATAAATTAGTAGTAAAGAAGTTATAATTTTATAATAAATCATCATTAACTTAATCTTAATTCATCAACAATTTAGTAGTAACTCATTCATAAATTAGCAGTAAATTAATGATAATTTATTAGTAAATCATTGATAATTTAGTAATAAATAATTAATAACATAATAGTAAATTAATGATAATTTAATTATCAATCATTGATAACATTTTATATATATTTGAAGTTATTAGAAATTGAATCTTGGTTACCAGCAGAAAAGAAACTAGAACTTTCATCTTGACAGACTAGGGTAAACCTACCATAAATTTATTTAGCAAAAAAAATTGAGTAAAAAAATTTTGAATTTGAATGAGCAATAATACTATTATATTAAAAGAAAATTATTTTATACCATAATGGAACCTCCTCTTTGTTGCGAGAACAATTATTATATACATATATATATATATATGATGGCTTAAATTTTATCAACTATTGCCAAAAGTGTATTTAAATTACCAAAATTACATGAACAATTATTAGAATTATATTAAGAGGTTATCAAAATTTTTTTAAAAATTATTAAATTTGTAACAATGTTTTAAAAAAGTATATCATAAGTTACTAAGCTAATATCAAAGGTATCTAAATTGTATAAAAAATCATTGATAATTTTATCAAAGGTTATGATACTTTTAACAAAAGCTACCAAAATATAGCAAATGTCATTAAAATCAAAATTATATCAACAATTAACAAATTTTACTTATATATTCCAAAATAATAATAATAATAATAATAATATAATAATAATAATAATAATTATTATTATTAAAAAAATATTTATTAAATTAAAATTTTAAAGACCAAAATTACACATGCATCATGTATGTGTCAAAAATTAGCAAAAAAAAATGTATCATACTTAATTTGTTAGATACTAATCCTTAATGAGAAGAATAAGATCAATATTCCAAGCAAAAGCTTATGCCATAAACACAAATTATATGTTCCTTTTTTTTAAAAAAAATTTTGAAATAAGGTTTAGGTAAGTGTATATGTGTGTTTTTTTTTTTTTTCTATACAAGCATTATACACACTATCTTTTAATACTAAATTTTACTGTATTTCGATAAAATAGTTTTTAATAAAAATTTCATAGCAAGCTTTTAGTTTAATAACTATAAACTATGAGGAATATAAGTTGGGTTATACATTTGAACCCAAATTTTTGTGAGCATCTTAGAATTTGACGTGGAAAAAGAAGATTCATTGGGATTTTGACACGTAGTTTAATATAATAGAGATATTTATATAGATATATATATATATATATATATATAAGTTTGTCCAATTTACAAGTGTGTGTGTGTGTGTATATATATATTATATATATATATACACACACACACTTGTAAATTGGACAAACTTACCAAAAATGGAACAATTGTCAAGACTGAAGTTGTCATCTCTGTTAGTGAGAAAGGAAGACTAATTGTGAGTTATTATAACTTGAACGAAATCCTGCTGTCCAAATAATAGTTCCTCTATCTTTTTTTAACACTGCAAGGAAGGGAAAGTTTGCTGTTGAACTCATTATTTGAACACTCCATTATGTTCAAATTTCTTCCAAAAGATACAGTTCTTTATTGCAGAGAAGAAAAAAAAAGAAATCATATGTCAAGTAAATCTTTGGGTGAGTAAAATTATGTTTGATCCATACTTTTTTAATATTTACTTGAAATAAATTCTATATATAGTGTAAGAAATATCATAATTTCACTAATTTTCAAAGCAATTGTATAATAATAATAAAAAAAGTAGACTCACAGTTGATCAAACAGCTTGCTTCCATTGGTCGTTGTGGTCATCCCAGAACTTGAGGAAGGGTACAAGGACAGTCTTTGAATGGGGATGGTCCCACTCCACTGATTCCCCCCATTCTTTTGGATACATGCGGATTTCCTTGAGAGAAGGAGCAGACGGTTTTTCCTTATCAAGGCTGTCAAGCAGGGGAAGATACAGAGGAATCCGCTTTAGCTTTGGACAATTCCATATAAGAATGTGTTGGAGAGAATCACAAACCATTAATCCATTTTTACTGCAAATGCTCTTCAATTCTGGTAAATTCTCCAAATGCAATATCCTTAATTTGGGAAGAGAATATTTGATGGTACCCATTCCTTCTTCCTCTGATACTATTATTTCCACCATTTCCTTACAATCCTCAACAATGATCTCTTCCAAGTTGTGCAGAACCCACTTAGCTTACAACAATTTCTTTATTTTTCCACAATTGAATGGATGGATTTTTTTGAGGGAGGAAAGTGTGCCTATTAATGACTCTCCAATTATAGCCTTCAAATTGTGCAAACTACTTAGATATAGTGACTCAAGTGTTTGAAGTTGACCACCTGATGAAAAAATGGACTCCAACTCCTCACATTTGTTAAATGTACATTCCTTCAAATCAGTTGCATCTTTCAATCCACAAATATCGTTTAAACTTCTCATACCTTTGCATTCAACAACTGCTAATTTCTGAATATCATACGGAAGTATAATTCCATCTACAGAATTAATATCACAACCCTTAAATCCAACCATTTTACTATGATCCATTAAACCATGAAAACTCAGGTGACTCACCCAAATGAAGTATTTACGAAGTCCTTTTCTCTGACTAGAATACGTGTTCAAGTCACCCAAGTTACTAAAGCAACCTCCAAAAACTTCCAACTTGTTCAATTCCCTTATCTCTTCCGCTCCTGTTGATGCTGGATGTATTGCCAAACACTGAAGACGACACAATTTCAACAATAATCCACTAGGGATTTCTTCTAAATTATCAGTAAATCCAAGATTGAGATATCGAAGATTTACCAACATTTCCAAACCTTGAGGGATTTCCTTGATTGAAGTTCTTCCAAGGTCCAATTTCTTCAAAGCTTGAAGCTTCGATAAAGATGGCAAATTTTCTAAACTGTCACAACCATACAACAAAAATGTAGTGAGATTCTCCAGATTAGAGATAGAATTTGGCAACTTAGTAAGGGGATATAAGGAAGGTCAACAATCTTATGATTAGGAAAGTGCACAAAGAAAGATTCTGGAATTTTTTGCAATGAATTTCTTGAGAATACTATAGGGGTTTTGGTTTTTAGTGACGTTTTTTTTTTAACGTTTAGCGGCATTTATAAATGCCATAAAAAGATTTGAGGCGTTTGTGAAAAACGCCATGTAGAATGCCGGCTATACACGCATCGCGATAAATAGCGGCATTTTTAAAAAAATATCTCAATATTAGCGGCGTTTATATATAAAATGTCACAATTTTAGTGGCATTTTTATCTTTGAGACATCGCTAAATTAGTGACGTTTTTATAAGAAAAAATGCCGTTGCTTTGGTGGCATTTGTAACCGAAAATGCCACTACTTTAGAGGTGTTTGAATATGAAAATGCCTCTATATTAGCAGCATTTGTATCTTTTAGTCACTGTTAATTCAGTGATGTTTTTATGAGAAAAACGCCATTGCTTTAGTGGTGTTTTGTATAAAAAAAAATCACTCAACTAGCAACGTTTGCTGGTAAGAGCGCCGCTACTTATAGTGGCATTTTATACTACAAACGCCACTAAATTATTCATTTAGCAACATTGTTGAACACAAACGCCACCATTATGTAAAAATGTATTTTTTTAATTTCTTTTAATAAATTTATTTTTATTAAAGAGCTTAAATTCAGAAATTGAAATTTATATTAACTTAATTCACGTTTAAATATACATCTAATTAATACAAAGTTTAATAATTAGTATAATAACATTAAAATATTTTTATAACATTAACAAAATAAAAAATTAAAATGTATGAAATAGATGACTGCATACATTTTGCTGGCTGCCAATGGAAGAAGAAAATTTTCCACCTTGGTCACTAGCGTGCTAAAAAACCTATTGAATAATATCATACAATTTTTAACACTTCATTGTTAGCTTTTTATATATTTAAAAATTTAAATATTTACTAAATATAATACCTGAGTTTGTGGAGCACCAAGATCATTTCCTGGAAGTTATTGTTGCACAAAATTTATAAGATGATTAAATTGATCATGCAACTGCTAAAATTTAGCACACCCTTGCTCCATTTTAGCACGTTCTTCTTCAATTTTGGCATGCTTCTATTCTCTTTCTACTTCCATTTGCTGAAAATGTTGTTGCATAGTTTGTAACTCCCCTCTCAATATTGAAATATCTCATGAAGATTGCCTTGCCGAGAATGTAAATTGTTGAGAGCTATGTCCATAGTAGGCAGACGGTGTTGGACCCAATCCAAGGTAGCGGACCTATCCATGCTTTTTTTTTCCAACAACTTCTATGAATATTCGATTTTCTATTTCTTACATGTTAAGAGAACCATCAGATGCTACTTCAATTTCAACAGCCATTTTCTCTTTTGCTTTCTCTTGTGAATTTGTCATATACAACTATCGAGTATAATGATTAATTGATTATATGTTAAAAAGAGTAAATATTTACTTTTTGTTAAAATAGATGATACAAATTATCGTAATTTCTTGTGTTTTGACATTCATGTAAGATTCATCCTTTTTTGTGTGTTATACAAAAAGGTTTCACACATCCAACTGTACCGCCCATCTCATTCTTCTATACAAAAACATATGTTATTTGATATGATACATATCAACTACAATTTATTCATGTATATCAAGCCTGTCAATCAAGTATTAAAATTTCAAATAATTTTAATCTCATGTATTTATATTTTGGCCTCGTAACAACACAATAGTCTTAAACATATGCAAACAATAAAATCATTTTGGGCTTTCACACATATCAATCATGGAAACCAAATTCAATTATTTTCTCCCAATTTAATATACGTAAACAATAACTTTCATACATATCATTTGTGTCAACTAAGTTCAAAACTTTTGATAGGTTTAATATCATGTATTGAAACTATCAAAACTATTAAAATAAAACAATAACTGTTAATTTGCATATTTATCTTTTAACGGTAGAAAAAGTTCATTCATTGGAATACGTTTATTATCATAAACTTATGATTTCTTTTTGCTTTCTTGCAAAACTTTTTGATCCACTTGTGTGGCTATATTTATGTTGCTTTCTGCTACCAATCCCAATTTATTCTCTTTCCTGTCATAAAAAATAATTGTGCATATGATAGAAATACAAATATTACCAACTTAAACCATAAAACACTTTCATCATTTCATTCTACTATACAAAGTTATAAACTAGTATCTCTCATTTTCTTGAAAACCAAAATCTAACCAGTTGCTCATATTGCCACCTAATCACATTATGAGGTAGATTTTCCATCATCACCTTTACAGTAGTATTTCAATCGAAATACTTATTCTTCAAACTATGCTTATAATCTTTCCATTTCTTTCCCAATAACTTAAGCACAAATGAAGTTGGTATTTCAAGTACAAATCTTGACTGTAATAATACAATAAGAAAAGTTAGAATAAGTAAACAATATGTAAAATAAAATTTTTTTTATATCTAATTAATTATACTAATACCACAATAAAGTTTAACGTATCGACCTTAACTTCTTCTGGAACTTTATGCCATGTTTAATAATGAATAGGCAATTTCATTCCATTACGGGCTACAATGCCTAGAAATTCAACCAATAGTTGAGCCTTTTCACCAATTGGTTACCTATCAGAGTTTGTAGATACTACAATACGCTCGTTATGAGTTAGTGCAAATAATTCCTTCAAAGTTGTCCGACCTTTGGTCCTCCGTTAACCATTATTATCAACTGCAACAAATATAAAATATATTTGTAAATTCACAATACTTTTATCATTATACTCGAATTCTAAAATTGGAGTATATCATACCAGCATTCAAATTTAAAGCATAATCAATTGATGGGGTACTATCTAAAATTAGACCTCCCGTATTGCCAGATCCAATATCAATTGAAGGGTGAAAAGTGACGGAGTTAGATTAAACAATATGTTCATTTCCCTCCAAAGGATTCAGTCCATAGCCAATATCTACAAGTGCCGCAGACGGTTTTGAACTAATATCTCTTATATGTTTTCCTTTCAACCTACTTTTTCGCATTGTAACTTACCTACATCATAAAAGCGAATATAGAAAAAATATTAGTTTAGAACATATATAAAGATATTGACAATTTAAGAAATCAAAACCTACGATAGATAAAAAACATATCGATTTAATTAAATCAGAAGATAATGTATGATTTAGAATACAATAATTATACAATAGCGAATGTCACATTATTTACATATTATCATTTACTACGTTATGTCTTAAACACTTGAATTACAAATTATAGATACACTATTTCATGGTTCGTAAACATCTTTACTAATATCTTGGTGGACCCACTGAGCATAGGTACTGGAGATATTTTCATCCAAGTTTTGTTCAGTAAAAAGATAACATTCTGTTCCATGTTCAACATCATCTTTGGTATCTAACCTCATATCAAATAAGTCTCTAGATGTGTTTCGAAGAACAACAAACCAACCCAATTCTTTGGGATCTTCGGAGTAAAATACTTGTTTGACTTGAGATGAAAATACATAAGATTTATTAATGAGTTGTTGTCCAGTGTGAATTAATCGAGAAAAATTCACAAGTGTTAATCCATACTGATCTTACTTAATACCCCTGCACTATTCACATCAGCCCAATCACACCGAAATAAGACAACTTTCCATTTGCCATAATAATCCAACTCAATGATGTCATTAATCATGCCATAATAGTCAACATTTCCCTTTAAAGGGTTTGTATCCCTAGCACTAGCATAGCTAGTAGTTGATGAAGTCACAACAACTCTTGAATTTTATGTACTTTTAAATCTCTCATGGGATTTAGTGTAAAATCTAAATCCATTGATGATGAAACCTTTGTATTGTTTCACAATGTGGTTCTGACTGTGTGAAAGACACTTCACCTCTTCACTAATAAGCTTTCCACTCTAAACCTATAAAAGTGAAATAAATATATATGTTATTAATGTTATTTATATCGTAAGCATTCTATGTAGATTTCTCATAATGGGAAGTATGGCATTACTTACAGTTGCTCCTAACCATTCATGAAAGTTTTCAGCAAACAACTTATCAAGCTTTCGAGGGTTTGATCATCGATAATGTGCAGGATCTCTCAAATTATTTCTATGCTCACTATAAAGTATCATGATAAAGTATTAACAATAAAAAAAAAGACAATAAATTATGCTTAATATAATGAATAATTTCCTTGCTGCAAAACTTACGTATGAAACGATTCAATTGAGTCATGATGAAAAAGAACATATCAATATGCTTGTGCCTAAGATTTATCATCTAACTCCACCAATTCAACTTTGCCTATGGGTTGTCCAAAACTTTGAAAAAGATAGTTGTAGGCAGAGTCTGTATGCTGCATACCAACATTTCTCGATGGTATATTAAATCTCATTTCAATATCTTCCAAATAACGAGAACAAAATATCATACACTCTTCTACTAAATATCCTTTTGCAATAGAACCTTTCGGATAGCGTTTGTTATGACAATAAGACTTTGACCTCCCTAAAAACCTATAGCATAAAACATTAGTCATATGTTATTTTAAGTTGAATGGCTTGATCATCAATAAAAACGTAATCAATCTATTAACAAATAATTCCATTCAATAAGATACATCCATCGATAATAAATCGGCCTATTGACTTTTGCTTCATATGAAAGGTGGATAACCAAATGCATCATAATAGTAAAAAAGTTTGGAAGAAAGATCTTCTCTAAATGGTATAAAGTAATCGTGGCTCGATCTTGAAGTTTATCAAGCTTTTCCACATTCATACATTTTTGACATAGAGATTTAAATATGTTACTTAATTTAATTACCACAGAAGAGACTTGTTTTGACATTGATGAACATAAAGTAATTGGAAGTAAGTTTTGCATCAAAATGTGATAATCATGTGACTTCAATGAAAAAAGTTTTCACTCCTTCAAATTCACACATTTTGATATATTTGACGCATAGCCATCCAAAACTTTGACATTTTTCAAAACCTTGCAAAACACATCTTTTTCAGCTTTAGAAATCCCAAAACAAGTAGCAGGCAATCGATATTTACCATTATGAAGCAACTTTGGATGAAGGTTTGGGCGAATCCCCATATCAACTAGGTCAAGCTGACTCTTTAAGTCATCTTTGGATTTTTATCCACTTTGAGAATTGTCTCGATAAAATTTTCATAAATATTTTTCTCTATGTGCATCAAATCAAGATTATAGCGTAATAAATTATATTCCCAATAAGATAACTCAAAAAATATACTTATTTTATTTCACAAATCAAACTCATTGGGGTATCTGCTTCATCATCCTCTTCATCACTTTGAACATCAAGATCATCAACTTCTGTATGACTATCACAAACTTGCATAATACAAGGCCAGACACCTTCAAAGATGTCCCTCACTCTTTTCTTTGATGGAGTCATTTTTTCATAAGTGAAATTGATATCTTTTAACTTTGACAAAATATTAGACCCACTAATGGGTAAAGGTAATCTCTTCAACTTTTTAGTTCCATTAAAGAGATGTTTTTGGAATCTAAATCAATGATTATCATCTAACCATCGATAATGTCATATATAACAAAACTTCTTATCATTAGGTAACCACGTCGAACATGTCTATGCAACACAACATGGGCAAGCATAATGACATTTTGTACTCCAACTAGATAAATTCACATAAGTAGAAAAATTATTGATAGTCCATAATAAAACAGTACGTATATTGAAGTTCTTTTCTTTTGATGGATTATGGGTCTCAACCTTTTTCATAATTGCTTTAACTCTTTAATAAAAGGTTTTAAGTAGATGTCTATATCATTACCCGGATCTTTTTCTTCAAGAATTATCATAGATAATATAAATGACTGTTGCTTCATAGCAATCCATAGTGGTAAATTGTAAGGAATCAATAGAACTAGCCAAGAACTATAAAAAGTACTCATCATTTTAAACGGGTTGAATCCATCATATGCTAGTCCAAGCATAACATTTCAAGGATCAGACGTATAGTCTAAAAACCTAGAATGAAATGATTTCCATGCCAAAAAATCTGTGGGATGCCTTAATGATCCATCATTCATCCACTTCTCATGATGCCACCTCATTGAATCTATAGTTTTAGAAGACATGAAGAGTCGTTGAAGTCTTGGTATTAATGAAAAATAGCGTAAAACTTTAACAGGCTTATTTTTGACACATACCTCATCACTATCATCGTTTAACCTTTCATCGAGGTTTTTGTCCACCTAATAAGAAATACCACACAAATGACAAGATTCTTGATTTTTTCTATCCCCTCAATATAACATGCAATCATTGGGACAACTATGAATTTTCTCATATCCGAGACCTAAATTCTTAATCAACTTATTTGATTCCTTACAAGATTCAAGGATTTTTGAAAAAGGAAACATTTTTTTCATAAACTGAAATAATAAAGTCAGAGAGTTTCCTGTCCATCCATATAAGCATTTCAAGTGAAAAAGATAAACACAGAAAGACAACCTTGAATGCTTTGATCCCTTAAAAAGTTTTTCATTCATCTCTTTAAGCAACTTATATAACTTTAATGCTTCTCATTTAGGTTATTGGTCACGTACTCCTATCCCAGGGTCACCAAATTCATGCATTTCAATATTGAACTGATTAAATCCTTCATTTTAGGGAGAAAGATTATGAAAATGTTGGTTATGAATGTTAAAAGCATCTCATAACATGCCTTTAATGTCATTTGCTATAAAAGGATCATGTTGCTGTTGGGAAGCCTTTAAAGTTGAAGGAACTCTAGTGGAAAACCTTGACAGTATAGACTATCCATGAAAATACCAATTAACATATCCCGATAAAAATCCAATACAAATTAAATGTTCAAAAACAACTTGATGCATTTGCCACTCGATATTAGCACACTTCACATATGGGCATAATATCATATTATCTTCACTTGTATTCTCAAATACAAAATTAAGAAAATTTTTCACTCTATCTCTATACTATTGACTTAATCTTGACTTTTGTTTCTAACTCTTATCCATTTAGTACTTGCTACATTATTAGACCAAATGTATATTAATAATTTATATGAAAATGAACATGTATAATACTTAAGTTTACTATGTTTTAAATAAAAGATAATAACAAGACCAGTACTTACACAAAATGAGAACACCTTGTTGTGAAGTAATTTATCAGCTACCAGAGCCTTTGAATGTTAAAACTTTGCTGCTAATGTAGACAATACCCAAAAGTATTGGTTGTTGGGGTTGACATAAGGTAAAATAAGGCGGGTTTCGGATAAGATTATTTACACAAAAAAGAAAACCATGAATTGAAAAAGCTAAAGGAATAGTCGAATGAAGTAAAAGCTAAAGTAAATAAGTAATAAATAGTCGAACTAGGGTTCTAAAAGACAATGCTTGAATACTAAAAGCTGAAGGAAAGAGAAAGAAATTGTACTTAGTCTGGAAAGAGAAATAGCATAATAATGAAGATAAAGCTTGAAGTTAGTGATTGGATGCACTAAGTTTGGGAAGATTTTTATTAGACAGGATTATGGAAGGCGTTTACTAAGAAAAACACCTACAATAATTTCCTTATAAATATTTTTTGAATATATTATAAGCACCTTCAACAGCATCATAGTAGAATTGTTTGGGACTATTAAAGGTGTTTAGGCCATAAAAAATACCGTCAATACTTCATATAAATTTTTTTTGTATTTATGGAAGGTGATTTTTACATAATACACCTTCAATAACTTTTTCATATCAGTGAAGGCAGTTTTGTGCAAAAAATGCTTTCACCGTTTGGGTATATTAAAGGCGTCTTCTGTTGAAAATGCCTACAATATTACATAACTTAAATTTTAAGGGCTTATTAAATGTTAAAATTCCAGAAAAATGTCTTAACTAATTTGTTTCATTCTTTTAAGCAATTTACTGAAGGCATAATCCAGTGCAAAATGCCTTCATTATTTCAAAGCTCAAATTTTATAATGAATAGTGAAGGTATTTATCGTAAAAAAATGCCATTACTAAATGCTTATATTTTATTTTATGCATTGAATAATTTCCAAGTGCCTTTATTTTAAGTCTTCTACTGAAAAATGGTAATTGAAGGCATATATTCAAGAAAAACACCTTTAAACATCCTTTTTAGTAATTATTAACAGCGTTTTCTACAGTAAAATACCTTCAATATACCACGATGGTTATAGAAGGTATTTATTCAAAAATATGCCTTCAATATACCTTTAAACTTAGTAATCCATTACGGAAGGTGTTTGTTAATAATAGACGCCTTCAATATTTTTCTTCTAAAAATTTTGGGCATTATTAAAGGTATCTTTTACTGTAAAATGCTTTCAATATACCACCACACAAATTTTAACACGGTTATTGAAGGCGTATATTCAAGAAAAATGCTTTTAATAATTCCTATTAGATTTTGCAGATAATTAGTGAAGGCGTTTGTAGATAACAATGCCTTTAATAATTTTTTTTAAAAAAATTTTAGGATTATTAAAGGCATTTTTTATTATAAAATGCCTTTAATATACCATAATGGTTATAGAAGGCATTTATTCAAAAAAGCACCTTCAATATATCTTTAAATTTAGTAATCCATTACTGAAGGTGTTTGTTAATAATAGACGCCTTCAATATTTTTCCTTAAAAAATTTTAAGAATTATTAAAGGCGTCTTTTACCGTAAAATGCCTTCAATATAATGCCTCACAAATTTTAACACGGTTATTAAAGGTGCATATTCAAGAAAAATGCCTTTAATAATTCCTATTAGATTTTGTTGATAATTAGTGAAGGCATTTGCAAATAACAACACCTTCAATAATTTTCTTAAAAAAAAATTTGGGATTATTAAAGGTGTCTTTTATTATGAAACGCCGTCAATAATTTGTTATAAACTGTTGAAATCTATCATTATTGAAGGCAATTTTCTACTCAAAATGCCTTTTAGAATTTTTATGAATTATAAAATGCATTTTTTGAGGATAAACACATTTAATAAGTTAGTTGGAAATTTTTTTTCTAAATTAAAGGTGTCTTTTTGTAAAAAATGCCTTCAATAATCTCCAATAAAATTTTTAGGGGATTATTGAAGGCTTTGTTCCATGGAAATGACTTTAATAATTAATTTTATATTCATTTCCTTGCCTTGAACATTGAAATTTGCAAACTGCTGGAACACAAAACGATTAAAAGTTGGTTATTCTATCAAACCCTTAAACATATTTCTATCAGACCATTGGTTTCTTTATCACTATCAGTGCCACTGACGTTCAACAAATCAATGTTGCGCACCTCTGGTTTTATCGGTAAGTTTTTTTTTTAGTTTACTGTATTTTTACAATATATGATAGAGATTTTTTATTTTTTTGTTTCCTTAATATTAACATATGCGTTTATATATTTTCATTAACATCATTATAAGCATAGTCGTCCAAGATTCTATTCATGTTACAAGTATGTTGTTTCTATATAGTGTGCATTAAATATTGTGTTTGCTGAACCTTGTCTGATATTGTAATGTCGAATGGTATTGTATAATATTGGGGGTCTAAATCATATATATGCTGAATGGTTTGCTCAACCTTGTTGTTTGATATTATTTTGCTAAAAGGGCTTGTATCAAATTAAGGGGCTGAATTGATGCTAAATGGTGTTTTTGAGTGATTTGCTGAAGGGTATGTCTAAGCACATTGCTGAATGATGTGTTGAATGATATTTTTGTATGTAGTATGATAGTAGTTGTATTAAATTACGTACAGTGTTCAATTTAGACAATCATATTATGTAATTCGTATAATTATGATAAAGATTACAGGTATTATAGACTCCAAAACAACATTATTCTTCTTCTAATGAACATAAACAAGACAAACGTCTAGGCTAAAACAGAAAAAGAAGGGGCCCAAATAAACAAATAAAAGTGATAATATAAAAATTCACGCTGACTTCAATCAAAGTAGACAGCCTATGTCTGAAGAAGCTACCAAGATGACTACTCATATTGGAACCATTGTTCGTCATAAGATTTCAATTACGTACATCGATTAGGGATGAGTTCTTGATGATCTAAAGGATGATATATGGCAATCGATTGTCGTATGTTTATTCAACTATTTCTTAAAATGTGTTAAATGATCATTTAATTAAAATTCAATGTGTTCATACTAATTGTATTAACTTATTTAGGAATGGTTCGACGTCCCAATTGACTGTAAAAAGATTGTGTTGCAATCTGCTGAGAAAGCATTCAGAGACTTTAAAAGCAGATTGATAACCCAATATATTTTACCGCTGGCTGATGAAAGTGCTGTATTGGCCGTTCCACCTGCGGCATATGCAATGTCATAAGTGTTGAAGATTGGATAAATTTTATTCAATATCGACTTTCAAAAGATTTCTCAGTACACAAACCCATTTTCATTAAAAATTGTTTATAAGTCTTTATGCAATATAACCTTTGATCTTCATATGTGATTGACATAATTTGTTGATTTTGTAGAAAATCAAAGAACAACAATGGGACTTTCGAGCCAAACAACAATATCACCATCGGATAGCAAGAAAGGATATAAAAATGTGAAGTATGAGCTTATATGTATTCACACACTTGTTTTATACTCATTAATGAATATTTATGAATATTCATTTCATACATTCTAATTTTTTTATTGCGATAATTTAATAGAAATCAACGAGTTTTGGCACAGAAGTTTTCAAATGGGATGTTTGAAAACAAGGACATCTACAAAAAGATAGATCCTTCACAGATGAAACAATTGAGAAAATGGTAAAAAAGATTATATGTATAATTGCTTTTTTGATATAATGTATGATTGGCATTGTGATTGATGCATGAGTGTATACTAGCTTGTATAGATTTATTGTTACAGCCTAACTTATTATTGTCTTTCAAGATGATTATGCTGCCAAAGTCAAATATGGTGAACTGGCAACCCAATATGGTGAAGATCCTTTATCTTTAGCATTAGGCACTAAATGAAAGCCTGGTCGGGTTCGTGAGGTTGGTAAATTTATCTTGCCATCAACGTTTTATAGTTAACAACCAAAAACCCCACGACTGAGAAATACACAATATGAAGCAATAATGGAGCAATAACAACAACAAATTAATGACAAAAAATAATGCCTCAATGACCAACGGCAAAGACTTGCTGCTTTGGAGTCCATGTTGGCAGTAATGCAATAGGTTATACCAGTAGGCTAGCCTGATAGCATCGTCCCCGTATGAGAAGCTTCCATTAGAAGTAAAGAAGCGATCCCATCCTCTGCTACCACCCAAGAAGTATGATATTGTTTATAATTTGAAAATTAATTTGTTTATTATATTAATTTATTTGGTTTTAATACTTATATTTCATTAAATATTATAGCAAGATGTTTAGACTCACAGTATGACCCTTGCTCAGGCTTCCACGGATGAGTTATCCAAATATTCACTGGAGCATTTATCCGGAGGAAACTTCATAACCATTGAGTCTGAGGAAGGGTTATTTGATAAACCATCATTTTCTTTCATTGGTGTGGAAAAGGTTAAAGAATTTTGTGAACTAGATGAATTATCAACCGTTGATATCATTGCTTATATGAGGTTAGCTTATAAATACAAATATGCACATTCAATATGTAGTAATCTATACTAGGGTGTAATGCTAACTAGCAATGTTAATTGTTATCATACAACTTCCTATATAGAGAGCTCAAAGGGAGACAGTTGACTAATAGATTTAGATTCATTGACCCTAACTTCATTAGTGAGCAAAGTGACACAGTCGCTTATTGTGATAATCATGTGAGATAGTTGACTAAGATGCATGAAAAGATCGACTGATTATTATTTGCTTCCGTATAATATGCAGTAAGCTATATTCCAACCTTAATTACTCCAACCTTACCTAAATCTGATTAGATGCGTAATCTGAGTATATCATTGTTATAATTTTGCAGTCGTCATTGGGTGTTTATTGTGATTGACACCAAATCCTTAATGCCATACTTACTTAATTCAATTAATCTAATGGTGATGCCTAACCCCGATATTCAAACTTTCATAAAGAGGTATTACACTTTATTATATTATATATCTTCTATTTCTTCATAAGTAATTTTATTTATGTATTAAGTAATTTTTTCTTTTCAATTTAGGGTAATATCTATATTTGATAAGAAGATAAAGAAATTGAAATGGGTTTCATTACTGGTAAATGTGAAAATATTCTTTTTATGCTGAGTTTATGTAGATAAATATTTTCTAAACCCACTCAATTTAATTTTTACGTACCTCGTCAACCCGGTAATATTGAATGTAGATATTATGTCCTTCATTTTTTGTGAAAGATAATGTTACATGATTTTATGACCACACCATTCAAGGTTAATATGAATTTCATAAACTCGTTATATCTTCAAAAAAATAAAAAGGTATTTTATGTTCTCATTTCTTAACATTTACTTCTAATGTTTTTTCTAGTGGGAGGGTAAAAAAAGCTTCATGAAAGAGGAACTGGATGAAGTTTGTAAAGAATGGTGTGATTATGTATTATCATTTATCAATATTGATAAACTTTCAGGTTAGACATTGTTGGTTGAATGTAAATATATATGGAACAAATTGTTATAATGTTTTTAACATGCCATGTTGAATGGAAACTTTAAGTTTGTACATTAGGGTATTGGTTTAATATTATTATTATACTTAATATGAATACACTATATGTACTTAATAAATTATTGAGTATGATTATTTCATAAAAGTATATTAATATGGCAATGTTATCAGTTTTAATTTCAGATGTGTGGTCAATTTATTGAAATACAACAATGTTCATTATGTAAGTTTATCCGCTGTCCAAATATTTTCATTGCTATTTTCTATCATAATAATAATAATAATAATAATAATAATAATAATAATAATAATAATAATAATATTATTATTATTATTATTATTATTATTATTATTATTATTATTATTATTATTATTCATGTATCGAAGTCAGATACTAGCAGTAGAAAGCATTTAAACCTTGGCTTTAGAGTTTAGAAAGATAAAAAAGGCAGGCCTAAACTTGATATTGCTGCTAGCTGTAAAATAGAATAAGAATTTCTTATTGTATCTGTTCATATTAAATTATGTAAAATATAAAAATTATTATATTATAATATATGTTAACAAACTAAATATGAAACATATATATTTTTTGTTAAACCCATTTACAAAATTGTGAAAGGCTTAAAACTTATAATTACCCAAATCTAAAGCCAAACCAGCTTTCCTAGCGAGCTCGCCCAAAGTTCATGCTAATTCTTCTACAATGAGTCTCCTTTTCAGAAACGATGATATTGACTAGGCTAAATACAAGAAAAAATGATGATTCGTAGGCTAATTAGACGAGCAGGTATTGCCGGGCAAGGTTATTAATATCTTATTGGGTAACGTTTCAAGTTTTTTAAAAAATATGGTATATATTGATATCTATTATTTTAATATATTATTTCAGATTTTTTGATTTAATATAAATATATTTATAAACAAATATGAATTTATATATTATAGTAGTATTAATAATTTATAAAATAAATATGCAATGTATTTAAAAATTAAATAACTAAACTTAAAAGTATAAGAAATAATATCATAAATTTTTTACCATATTTTTAAATACTTAATCTGATTATATGATATTTCAATAAGTGTTTTTCATATAAATATTAAGATAAAAATAAAGAGATAAAAAAATTAACTAAAATTTTATAATTATTAAATTTTATAAAAGGAATATAATTGTTTTCTTGAAAAAAAATTTAAACACTTATAAACTTTGATTTGAAAAAATAGAGTATAAAAAAATTAAAATGAAAAATAAAAAAACTCAATTTTAAAGGTTATTTTGTCAATTAATTTTATTTTTATTAGATTAAAAATAATTAAATAATAAAAAATTAAAAATTAAACAATATGTTTCACATTCACATACCAATCGAAATATTTTATTTCACTAAAATTTATCAAAATAAATCAAATTAATGAAAATAATTAATATTACTCGATATCAAATTTAATATAAAAAATTATTTATAAATTTATCGTATTTTAATATAATTAAAGCGTGACCGGCACTAAAGAAAAATTAATTACTATGTTGCCAGATCTCCTAAATTGAACACTAAACAATGTCTAATGTAAAATGAACAACGTGATCAGAAAGCTTGCCACTGTTACGAGTTCCAGCGCGCTTGCAATAATTCCAAAAGCACTAATTCAGATGTTTGTGATCACGAATAAATAATGCAACAAAACTTGTACATAAATGTTGTTGACTTTAGTAACATTGAAAATACCATTTACAGAAATTGAGTATATCTAGCAGGAATCTGGAAGCATAAATAGAGCTAGTAAAGTTGTAGAACATTTCGAGAAAGGCGTCTTATCATTTAATACAAACGTGAGTGGGAGCACTAGTCTACTGACAGATTGCAATCAAACTTAACATCTCGTGGGCCTATCATGATTTGGAGGCAAGGATGGGCAATTTTCGTTCATGTTGACATATGGCTCTAAGGTGTTACAATGTGGCAATTCCAACCAATACTCACCAAGAATCTGACAGAATGGAGGCCGGTCATTCTCGTTGTTGCACCAACTAGGCAGACGTAATTGTTAGTTCTCAAAACTTTGAAGCATGTAGACATCACGAATCTGTAAATAAAAAGTCATGTCATTCCCTATAAGATCAAGTCAAAACAATATTGAAATTAAAGGAAGACAAAAGTACTGATACTTACAGTGAATTCTGTTGCTTGAATTGAGTTAGAAATAGGACCAAAGACCCCAGCCTCTTTATACATCTCAAGAACAAAGGAAACACATGTTCTTAACTTTCCATCACTGTATACCCATTCATCTTGTTCTGGGATGGAAATTAATTGATCAAAGGCTATGCCACGCCTTCCAGTCTCCTCTAAAATTCCGTACAAATCCAAATCCTACGAAAATAGTTAAGAGTTCAAAATAACAAATTCTTCTTCAGCTCACACAACGTCTCACCTGATCCAAACAACTCCACCATAACAGATTACCTAATTAACCTATATCTTCCATGATCCTGAATTGGTGAAAGTCCAAAATCATTTATTAGAGACAAAGAGAGAGAGAGAGAGAGAGAGAGAGAGAGCGGGAAGAAGGGGGATTCACTGTTTCTCATAAAGTAACAGTTATAGATTTATAAAAGTAACACAGGAATAAGCACAATACCTCAGTCCCTAGCCGCTTATTTAGCGCTTCATTCCACAAATTTGCAGCATATGCTGGCGGCACTCTAGTCCACATAAACATGACAGAAATGACCGGCAATCAAAATGTCAAGTTAGGACTTGAGAAATGACCTTCATTTAGCAAGCTCAGTATCTCAATAATTTGCCAGTAAAACCATCTGCTGATCCTGAACACAACTTCAGTAGAGCATACTCAAGATGCACAGATTGATCAGAGAAGATGCCTACCAAGAGAGCATCAAGAGGTGGGGGATAGTTGTCAGCTACAGTGTCTATCCAACTAAATATCACGTAGTGGTAACCAGCTATTCAAATTGCGGTCGCGAACATATTTTCGATCACGTTATATTTATTGCGATCACGGATATAATGAATATCATCGCGGTCATTACGGTTATCGCGATCGTGAAGTTTTTTTAAATTTGCACACCTTGTTATAAAACATAGTAATTATAATTATAATAATAAAAAAAATTTTCATGATTTTTAAAGTAATTAATGACACCTTATCTTATTTTATTTATATAAAAAAATTATTTATAATTTTTTACTATTATAGTAAAATATTCACATTTAAATAGTTAACAACATACAAATATTAAAACAATAAAATCATTAATAAAATCCCAATGAAAATAGAAATCAAAAATCAAATTAATATATTAGTCAATTAATATTTTATTTTTTTCATCTAAATTATAATGTAATACCTTTCAAATTTACATTAAATTCTTCTCAAATTTTTTAATCAAAATTAATTTTCAAAATTTTTCAATTTTAACTAATTATTTTTTCCCAAAATTTTACCCTTAAATTTATAAAAAAAAATATTTTTTTTTGTTTGGTCAAGCATTGACCGGTGCCCACCAAAAGTCTCGACTACAACCCAAATATTTCTTTCAAAATTCCCCTGCATCCTTTCCACTCAAACGTCTTTCATTTTTTTCTCTAACTCTTGCAGTCTTCCTTTCTATCATTCTCGCAAATCGTCCACCAACCATGGCAGCCAACCAACCTCCAAGATTTCACCTTCATTCAACTTTTCACCCAATGATTCATCTGATTTCTTCTTGGATCCAACCAGCACGGTACGACACCCATAACTACAGAGTGCTCATAGATGAGTTTTCATAGATGGGCTTTTGAAGTTTTAAAGTTTCAAGCAAAATCTTTCAAAGTCTAAGTTTTTCTAAGCCCTATATAACACAAATTTGCAGACGCTTAAACAGGTAAATTTTTTATTATTACTTGATTTCAATAAATTTTCTTGATTTGTGATTGAGCCTATTTTTTTACCAGTCATTATAAATTTAGGATTTTTTTTTGTGTTTGAGGCTTTACTTGGTTAAAGTTTGAAATTTTAATGCTTGGTGATGAAAACAAAAACTCTTCATAAAAAAAAAACGAAAAATAGCGTCAATTCCATCCCGCTATTTCCGCTATTAACCGCTACAGCATTTTTTTACGATCGCAATGAACTGCTAAAGGTTTGAATTTTCTTCACACCCAATATCGATTGAATAATGGCAACGGTGGGTACCGATTCCGCTAATAGCGGCCGTTATACCGTTATTGGGGCGCTATTTGAATCCTTAGTTACTGGTAACCATATGGCTTGCCTGACATGCTCCAAGCATACTGCCAAGCTGCGGTGGAGTTGCACTTTGCATGTATATCTGGATGTAAAGGAAGCAAGGCTATCTGCGGATTAAAACTGTCATTCAGTGACAGCTCCCACCATTCATCCCATGAAATAAGCACTGTAATTTCTTTGCCCTGCAAAATTCATGCAAGCAAATGGCATAAGGAAGAAAGCCCTAAATAAAATATCTCAATAACATAGCTACCATAATCTCTATTAAAAATTCCAATTTTTAATTTGTGAATTTCGTATCTTCATAAATTTTCTTTCCTGGGCAAAAGTAGCTACCAAATCATACTAAAATTTCACGACCTCACTCATTCTAATTGAAGACACTCCCCTGCTGCATACCCCTCAACCCAACCGGAGGAAGAGGAAGAGGAGGGAGCACAGCAATAATGTTGAAGTCAACTTGATACAGTGAGATCAACATCTGATAATAGCTAAAGGGTGATGATACATCATACATCAACTAGATAAGGTGTCAAAACCAAAAGTTAGCGAATCCTGGACAGCATTTGAACTCCTTTAAATTTTCCTCTCACTGGAAATCGTAAGACTAATGAAGAGGAAAAGAAGCAAAGAGAAACAAATAAATAAATAAATATACAATCTGCAATCCACGTGTTATTTATAGCACGCTTTTTCATTTCGATGTCCTGATTCAGCAACCCATAGATTACCCACGTCATCCTTCAAGCAAACAGCAGTATGACCAGCAAACGCTCCAGTCACCCATTTTTCTAACGTCTCAAATCCCCCCCCCCCCCCCCCCACCAACCATGGATCTTTGACATTGCCAAAAAGTCACCAGAATGCACATCTTCTGGATTTATCATTGCACGCCATGGCTAAGGACGTTTTTCAAATGAAGCACCCATGCGTGTTTTCATAAAAGCAAGGTTGCCATTCTGACCCCAGATACTATTAGAAAACAGAGGCAGTACATCTACTAAAGAAAGCAATGTGCCAATCATTCCAGATGGCATTAGAAATACAGAGATCCCATTCCGCTTTACCTGCTCAAAAATGAATCAGAAATGTCATTTCCATGCAGTAAACATGTTATCAATGATATTCAATGACATAAAATTAATCAAACATACATATTCCAACTCAGCAGTGTCTTCCCAAGAATCAAATTTCAATGTGTGCACTCGAGCAGAAAAGTAGTAATCCAAAGTAACCCTGCCAGGAGTTGCAAAAACATAAAGATCCATACAGGTCCAGCTGTGCGCTTCAGATGTCCGTAAAAGAACATTTTTTATAGTTCAAAACGAAAATCAACACTCCAAATTTAACCATAGTATGTAAAACAAATTGAACAATCACCCTTATCTTGGAGACTCAAGAGAAGAGATACCAACCAAATTTTCAATTTGGGATTTGAAGTCTAATAAGGAAAATAAAAAGATTTCAAGTTTATACAAACTGCTTAAAGCTGCTAAAACTTATTACAACATCAATAACCATAGTCTACTAAACAAATATGAATAACCTTAAATAAATTCCATAACCCATAATTAGCATTGTAATATTAGGAAGAAAAAACAAGTCATTATTTCACACTCTAAACCAACTGAAAGAAAATGTAATTTAACTCAAAAGACATCAACAAAGGGACAATTAATCACATGAAAATAAGTAGTAACTTGTCAACAACTGTAATTGCGGTAAAAAACTTTAGAAGAACACCGTCCAAAATCAACGCTAAAACACAGAAAAATAACGATAAAAGAATCGGGACATGGGAAAAAACTGGGTTGGGATTGAGGTTCGAGAAAGAGAGAAACTTGAAAATTGCACTAAAATTTGGGAGCCATCAAGGTTTTGAGTTGGATATTGAGGGAGAAAGATCCGTTTGGTTTTTGGAGAAATTTTGGATTAGCTTTAAAATTGACTTTCGTTTCGTTGGTGACGAGGATGGAGGAGGACCGGATCCGTTTCGTTTTGCCGACGGATTTACGGTAACCTGGCAAAACCAGAGCTTTAAGAATTAAAAAAAAAAAAGTGTACGTTCGTTCGACGAAAATACGAATTACAGTTGAGTTGGAATTAACATTTCTAGGCTGAGAATACGAATTTTGTCATTATCTTAACAGGAAAAATTATTAGTCAAAATGTTTTAATCCCAATACTTTTTTCTCATACGATGAGGGTAATAAGTTATTTATTTCACTTATTATTTTGTCGTTACCATCTCATATTGGCAAACGTGAAAGGAGGAGGATAGATGGCAAGATTTCAGGAAGGATTCAACGAAAATCACGGCAGCTGGAGTGATGGAGGAGTCAACTCTCGAGAATAGAGGGAATTAAAAAATAGGGGGGGCCCAGGAGGAAGGGAATCTAATCAGGAAATAGGCGCAGGGTGATAAGGAGCGGGAAACTCTAAGGAAAGGAAGGAAACAATGCATGGGAACGACGTACCGATATTATAAGATTATGAGGACCATGCGGAAAGATACCCAAATAGAACCGGCCACAAGACTTGAAGAAATAAGTGGGGCTCGAGCAGAAAACACAAAGGTGGTGGACCGCGATCAGGAATGTGTGATACTGGTTGGGACAGAAAGCCTACCAGGAGGGGACCCAGGAAACAATAACGGGATAAGGATAGAAATGCGAAAGAAAAAATGGAAAAAGCTGGCCAGAGAACGAAGAGGAAAAGTAGAGGTAATAAGACTAGAACCAGGGAAGAGAAAGCAGACCTGTAATGAGGGTACTGACAAAGAAATTGATGTGATAGAAAAAAGAAGCAAGACGATGGTCAAGGAAACTTCCAGTATCTGTGTTGAGCAAACAGGTGAGACTGGTGACCAGTCTCGTAGAGAACAGTGAAGTGTACAGCTTGGACTTGCCGTTGGCTTGGGAAGCCACGGGCAGTTCGTGCTCGTCAAGATTTATTGAAGAGAGAAGAGCATGAAGTAGTCTTCTTGTGTGAAACTGTGAAACTATCATAAACACCAGGCGACTAGAGAGAATAAAAATAAAATGTAAAATGCAAGGTATGTTTGGAGTGGATGCGAATGGAAGGAATGGTGATCTAGGGATGTTATGGAAGGAAGAAGTGAGATTAGACTTGCTGAGTTTCTCAAGGTATCATACTGACATGAGAGTGACATATCAAGAAGGGAAGATGTGGAGGTTAATCGAGTTTTATAGAGAACCGGATGCGAGAGAAAGACACCAAGCATGGAGTATGTTATGGAGACTAGCATCAAACAACTCTCTGCCATGGATTTGTCTTAGGGGCTTCAATGAAATCCTGTGGGATAATGAAAAAGAAGGAGGGAATGCAAGACTGGAGGGGCAAATGAGGACTTTTAGAAACACATTAACAGAGTTAGGTCTTTATGATTTAGGATACACGGTTCCAAAATTTACATTGAAGTGTGGGCAAAATGCGGAGAATGCTATCAGGGAAAGACTTGACTGGGCCGTGGCATGCAGCGATTGGGGGAAGATGCTTCCCAACTATTTAGTGCGGCACCTTGCAAGCCTAGTGTCAGACCACTGTCCCAGAATGGTAGATACAATGGGGAAGGTAAAGAATGACCATTAGAAAAAAATGGAGGAACCGATGTTTTGTTGTGGCAGCTTAGTTAAAAGATCCTGAAAGCAGAACACTGATTGAAGAGATGTGGGAAGGAAATAGAGATGTGGAGCTCGTGCAGAAACTGCAAATGGTGGGGATGAAACTATCGACTTGGGCAAGCGTAAGCATCATAGTACCTGCACTGCCATAGCTGAGCTGCAAAATAGCTGGAAGAAATAAACCACTTAGACAACAGCCAAGACGAGTTGGAAAAGGAATTGGATATCAAACGCATGCTGAACAAACTTCTTGAACATGAAGAGGTGACTTGGATGCAGCGTTCGAGGGAGAATTGGCTTAGAAGTGGGGACAAGAACACCAATTTTTTTCATGCACAGGCAACCCAGAGAAGGAGAGCTAATAGAATTAATGGCTTGAAGGATGAAAATGGATGTTGGCACGAGGGAGAGAAGAAAGTGGCAATTCAAGCTGTAAAATATTTCACTGAGTTGTTTAAAACCCATGGGCCCACAAACCTGGAGGATATAATAGAAGCAATTCCACCGAAGATAACTTTGGAGATGAACAAACAGCTTCGGCACTATTTACCCCAGAGGAGATTGTCGAGACTATCAGCTAGATTCATCCAAACAAGGCTTCAGGCCCTGATGGTAAGCCAGCTAGCTTCTTTCACACATTCTGGTATATTGCAGGACTAGAGGTAACTAAATTCTGTTTATCTGTGCTAAATGAGGGGAACTATATTAGGGAGGTGAATGACATAAATATTGTCCTTATCTCTAAGACAAAAAAACCCAAAAAAATTGACACAACTCTGGTCGAGAAGTCTGTGCAGCGTTCTGTATAAAATTATGGCCAAAGCTCTAGCCAATAGGTTGAAAAATGTACTACCAGTTTGTATACGCAAAAATCAAAGTGCCTTTGTTCCGGGAAGACAGATTACAGATAATATTCTCATTGCATATTAACCGTTGCATACTCTCAGACTTAAAGATAAAGGAAAGACAGGGTGGGGAGCAATAAAATAGGTTATGAGTAAAGCATATGACAGGGTAGAATGGGGGTTCATCAAAGCTATCATGAGGAGGTTGGATTTATGCGAGAAATGGATATTAGCAATAATGCATTGTGTTGAAATGATATCTTACAGAATTGTTATGAATGGAGCAGTGACTGATACTATTGTTCCTAAAAGGGGACAGAGACAGGGTGATTCCTTATCTTCCTACCTATTCTTGTTATGCTCGGAAGGATTATCAGCCTTTGTTTCCAAACACCAGAGAGAAGGCTTACTAAAGGGTGTTAGAGCCAGTGCCAATGGCCTGAGGATAACTCACTTGTTCTTTGCAGATGATAATCTGCTATTTATTACTACAACCCTCACTAAATGTGAGAGAGTGAGAGGATTGTTAAAGGTTTATGAGGATGGGTCCGGGCAAAAGATATATTTCGAGAAGTCTGGGCTGTTTTTTTAGTAAAAACACTAGAGACGAAATGCGGGACATAAAACAAAATTTTGATATCCAGATCACCAAAAGTCTATAAAAGTACCTGGGATTACCAATGACCATTGGACAAAGCAAAAGCGTGCCTTCAGGTGGATGCTTGATAGCATGAACAAACGAATAGAGAATTAGAGCCATGAATGGATCTCGGCTGGGGGGATGGAAGTCTTCACAAGGCAATATCGCAATCGATGTTCGCTTACACCAAGTCTTGCTTTCTATTTCCCTCAGGCTTATATCACGAGATAAACATGCTTATGAGCTTGTACTGATGGAGGAAAAATAGGGATAGAGGTGGAGTCCACTGGGTGGCATGGAACAAGTTTTGCAACACAAAGAAGGAAGGTGGTCTCGGTTTCAGGAATATGGAATGGTTCAACCTGGCCCTTTTGCCAAAACAGGTTTGGAGACTTATGCAAGATACATCGTCATTGCTGCAAAAAGTATTCAAAGCAAAGTATTTCCCGCAATGTATGCACCCTATTTAGTCCGGGTCTCAAATCAATTGAGCTTAGATCCGATTCAAGCTCAATTATTCAATTTTTCACATTTTTTTTATATCTTGTTTGTCTTATTTATTTATTTATCTTTTTTTTTATATTTTAATCTTTTATTTATCTGATTCTAATTTTTTATCATAAATCATAAATCATAAATCATAAATCATGTAGAGCAATTTGAGCATTAATCAAAGATGATATTGACAATTAAGACTTAAACATGATCTCTTCAGATATTAAAGAAAGGTTGAAAAGAAACCAAATCAGGGAATTAAAATTAAATTTAATTTAGAGAAATTTTAAGGGATTTTAAAAATTAAGAAAAATCGAGACAATTTCAAAAATTAATTAAATCGGTTTTAAAGAGAATAAAAAAATCAATTTAGAGCATAATCAAATTTACAATCTTTTTTATTCAATGCGAATCCCTAAAATTCTTAATAGAAAGCCCTATATAAACACCAATCAACCATACACAAAAGAGAAAGAGGGGAAGAAAAAAAAATAAAATTCTAGGGATCTTAGTTTTCTATTTTTTTTTTTTTTTTTAATTTTGAAGAGAAATCATTCAAGCAAAATTCTGAGTTTTTTTTTTCTTTGAGTTCTATAATTTTATTTCGTTCTAAGTTTGATTTAACTTGCTTTTGTGTTTCTTGAATTTGGGTTTTAATTTTTGAGTTTGATTTCATATTTTGTTAAGTTTATAAGATTTTTGCTAGGGTTTTTCTATTGGCTTTTGATTTTGGGATTTGTGTTAGGTTTTCAAGAATTTGAAAACTTTTTTGGGTTTTTCTGGGTTTAAGATGAACTTTTCGGTTAAAATTTGAATTTTTGCATGAACTCATCGACTCATGTGAAAACCCACATTTCAAGCTTGACCCGATTGTAGGTTTTTTTTTTTTTTTTTTCTTTCATCCTATTTTCTATTTTGATTTGATTTGATTTTACTTTTCCTATTTTATTTTCATTTTATTTTTAGATTTTATTTTTACTTATTATTATTATTTTCATCTTTAATTATTATTTTATTCATGACTTTAAATTGAAAATTTTATTATTTATTTACTTTTTCAAATGCATTTATGAATTTCATTTTGTTTATTAATTTATTTAAAAAAGAAACAAAAAAAATGTTTCTAAAATGAATTTATGAATTCTACCAAACTATTATAAGATTTTTCATGAATTTAAATTTTTTATGAATTCTACCAAACTATTAAAGAATTCTCATAAATAAATTTTTGTAAAAAATTATTACTAATAAAATATTTTGTTTTGATCCTATTAAACAATTTGAAGATTTATATTTTAAATTAAGTCTTACCAAATTATTGAAAAATATAATATATTTTCTAAAAATAAATTTACGAGGAAATCTCACCAAACTATTGAGAGATTTGTATCAAAGTAAATCTTACCAAACTATTGAAAAATTTTACTAATTATTTTTTTGAATAAAAATATATTAATGAACTTGATGATGAAGCTTCTTTAAAGTAGGACATTAGTCTCCATGAATACTCTTGAAATAAGAAAATTATCTTAAATTATTATGAAACTATTGGACCAAATTTAGGATTATCTAATAATTAAATAATTTGGTAAAATTTTAAGAATATTTTAAGACTTAGATAATTTGAAATCAAACTAGTACCGTCATTTGGATGGGCACCGTGAGAGTACTATAACTTTCTTCATGTATAATCGCATTTTCGAATTTAAAATCTGATTACGTGGACTAAAGTCTACTGTTTAAAGATAACTAAGTTAATCTTGGGACTTTTTTTTAAATGGGACAGATTCTGTTAGATAGCCAATCACACTTTAATAAAAAAAATTAATGGTGACTTTTTTAATCTATGTCTACCAATAGGTCCATAAATTTATACGTTATGATAGTTTGATGACTTCACTGAAAAAGTCGAGAGTCAAGCCAGTAAATGATTTTTTGTTATGCAAGCCTAACCTAATAAATTTGAGTTTTTTTCTCTCTTTCCTTGTTTGTATTTTATTTATTTATTCATTTATTCATTTTATATATGTCATTCATTTATACATGTATACCATGAGCTCTACACTCAAGTTCTATCTCTTAAGAGGGAGTAAAGTACGTACGCCTTCGTGAGATTTTATGTCTCTGCATGGGCTAGCGAAAAACTCTCACTCAAATTGAACCATTTTCACTTGTAACCTATAATGGGTGAGGATTAAGGTTCCTTATTAGTCTATAATGGATAATTATGAAATGAACAATTTAGAAATCCTTAGATTGTAAAATTTTTGAACCTAGCATGTAAATAAACCCTAAAGGTTCTGAACCTAAGTTAAAGCCATGCCTTCCCTTATGTTAGAAAATCTTAAATATGACATATGATGGGACTTTTTTTCTACTTGTAAATTTATATATTTTCTTCATATTTACATACTAATCCTTTATGTTATTTTTTGTATATATATTGTTTATATATATATATATCATTTTTTTGTACTAGCCTTTTTTTTATTATATAGGCATACATTTACATCATTAAATCTTCCTTGTTGCATTCATGCATTTCTACATTCAATATCATGCATAATTTGATGGTCATATAAATATCACTCAAAAATTGTGCCCTAATTGTGAAAAATTAAAGTTCAAAAATAGCTCGACTAACTCACCATAAGTATAATATACGGACTTAAACTAGAAAAATAGAACAAGATAATGCAAGCCATGTTGAGAAATTAGAAAAGGCCTAAGAGGAGATTAAATGAGAGCTGAGCAAAATCCTTAAGCCATTGGGCAAGTTGAATAAAAGAAAAGGCGATAGAAGAAGATGTTTCATATGACATTACTGATCCTCTTTATTCTCCAGGTTGTCATCCATATCAAGCCCAATCTATTCTAAGTCTTTCATCACAACAATCTGTATTTTTTTATAGGCTATACTTACTTAGAAATGCTACCTACACCGAGCAAAGAAAATGTCCAAAGTTACAACAACCCTGCCCTTACTAAAAAGGTAGTTGAACTTGTCCGAGTTCCTAATTTGGACATCTCAAATGAATATTCATGCAATAAAAACTATTAATAAAAGTAATCAAGAACTAAGCATGAATATTAATCAATCCAATCATTTAACAAAGTTAAGACAAATTCTATCAAGTAGCTTGGTGATTAATTTGTGCAAATTGTTCACAAATTCAAACATAATATCTCATTTTTGTACATATCAAAGCAAACATTTATCAAATCATGCATTAAACATTATAAATCATAGGCACATAGCATAGATTCAATACAATTACTTCCATCCTTATCAGCTATGTTATTGTGCTCATTGTAATTAAGTGAGGCTTTGAATCTTCTATTCCACACCATTTGAGTTAGTCTTTGATGTACTTGGGCTTGAATAATGAAGATGACTTGCTTTGCTTGTTCTACTTGAAATTTTAAAAATGTATGCTTATTCATGCTCATTTCACATTTTCCTAGTATAGACTTAGAAAATATTTTTGACAAAGAAATGTTCATTAGTAGCATCAAGAAAATTAATTGATAAAAATTATACCAATTGTTAGAAAATAATTCCATATTCTAAGTCATTATAGGCAAAAGAAATTTTGTTCATTAAGCACAAGTTACCAATAGCAAAAAAAATATATTTATAAACTTAAGCTAAAGGTCATATATCAAGTTAAGCATCAAATATCACAATATTGGCGCTAAAGCTAAAGTTTTCATGTAATATGCAAAACATGAATTTTTTTTAGATCATTTATAAATATTGAACATAAAGAAGACATATTCAATATTCATGTATATTCAATAAATCACCAAAGAATATGTCAAAATAAGTTTTAAGCTATATAAAAAGTAAAAACTTAAGGAAGACATATTTATCATCAAAAACATATTCAAAAAAATTTTAGCACAAAAGCATAAATATGTCTACACAAATTATAAGCCATAATCAACAATGACTTAAACTAAAAATAAGCATCATAAGAAAATCACTCATTTAAGTCATGTTGCAAGCATGTCAAGTAAAGATAAATAACATCTATCACATAAGCATACACTTGACAAAAACAATAGATGAACTAACAACATATTTCATTTACAAATAAGTAGTTCATCATATTCAATATCACAAATCAAGAGATATATCAATTGAGCACAAAGATCCAAAATATTTTACAAAATTAATAAAAATATTTAAGCACAAAAATAAGCATATTTCACAAAATATCTTTCACAATCGAGAGATAAACAATTCAAGCATTTTAAACCACAAACATTAAGGTCAAATTGAATCAATCATCATATGAGCACATATCTTGACCAAAAACATAGATGAACAATGAATCAATATATATATTTTAAGCACAATATGTTCATTAATTCACCAACATCACAAATTAAGAATCAAAACAATTATGTATAACACAATCAAGTTTAAAGAATTCACAAGATCCAAGCATTATAAACAAATTGAGCAATTTTAAATATCATGGTCATATAGGCATGTTTAATAATCATAAATCAATATGCATAAAATCACAAAAATCATTTCTATCACACCAAAATCATTCAAACAAATATATTTATGCAAAATACAATAGGATAATCCATTCAAAACTTAATATGTCTAGGATTTTGATTTTTGCACTTTAAAACTCATATTTGCTTCAAAAATATCTTAATAAATTTCAAAACTAGTCAAGCTCATCTTTAACCATCTTAAACCTTTTCAACAAGTTTCAAATGACAAAACAAAGTTGTTCAAGTAGTCATTTGATATTAGAAACAAGGAAATAAAAAAGTTAACTCTTAATCCCATATTTCCTTGAAAAAGGTTATTAAGATGGGTAAATATATTTAAATACACATTTAAACTCTTCAAACCATTTAGAAAAGTTTTATATCACAATTTGAAATTGTCTAAATGGTTTTTCTGCCCATGTATGTTCAAAAACAAGATTTGATCTTTTAAACTCTAAAATCTTTTAAATTTAGCATATAACACCTATGAAAAATTGAAAATATTGTAAGTTATCAAATTTTCTTTGTTTGAGTAGGTTTAAATTATTGAATTCATGATATTCAAATTCATTTTACAATAAAAAGCTTGCTAAAACAAAATATAAAATTTCAAAATAATTATGCTTTGAGTACTCCCCTTAAATTTGTGCATAAATATAAAAATAATTTAGCACACAATGAATCACATCAAGCACCAATAGCAATTTCACAAATAATATTCAAATATCAAGAGCATTCACATGTAATCCCATAAATTCATTAGAACATTCATGAATTCTCTAAAAAATGTATCTCAAGCAAATAAGTATTAAACACAATATCAACAAGCATGTTAAATATATTAAAATCATACCAAAAAAATACATACTCAATTAACGCTTACATATATCACATAAATTTGGTATATTCAAGATATATCAATAAAGTATATACCAATATCCATTAAGCACTCAATGTTTAACAAGAATAGGCAACCAATTTCATATTCACTTAAAATAAAAGTTTAGAGGTTACCCATCTCTATTGTGTGTCTAAAGTATTTAATCTTTAATCTCACATTGTAACTTCTTACTCTAGCACACCTACAAGAGATAATCTCATTTGATTTTTGGTACCTAAATTGCTTAGGGTCTTTGAGAGTTAGTGATCAAGTCTCTTCTTCCTTTAGGAACCTATAATTGTCTAATTCTAAATGAGACTTTTCTTTTAATAGGACAAGTATGTATAGTATGACCATGAAAATTATAAAAATTGCATTTAATCATTTTAGTACTTAATGAACTCTTTAAAAGCTTTTGTTTTTTATTTATCAATTCATCAAATTTTTTTTCCAAAACAATATTTTCTTTTTCTAGAAATTCATTTCTACTTTAAGAGGTTTTAAAATCTATTTTCATTTTTTCATTTTTTTTTCAAAATATTTTTTGCATTTATCAAAAAATCATTTTCAACATTCAATTTTAAAATCATTTTCTTGTATTTCATTTTTATTAACTTAAATTTCATAACTAACTCATTAAAGGCATCTTGTAATTCATCAAAAGTATATGAATTTGAATTAATTAAGGTAAAGGTTACATTAGGCTCTTCAATAGCTATGAGAAATGATGCATTTGATTAAAAATTTATCTTTCATATAGCTTATCCAACTTTCTCTATATCTCATTTGAAGTGGAGCAATTTGAGACTAAGTTGTAGTTATGAGAGTCAAGAGCTTGATATAGTAAGTACTTTGCCTTGGCATTATTCATCATTTGCTTCATATAATTTACATCATTTGAAGAAATTCCAAGCCCTTTCTCTATCACATTCCAAGCTTTAAATCTTGGGCCATTATGAATATCTTCATATTCTTTCTCCGTTTATAAAATTCAAATTTATCAAACATAAGAGCTTTGAAGACTTTTTCACCATCTTGGAACCTAAATTGAGCCATAAGATTTTTACTCAATGTAGTTAAACCTATAAAAAAAAAACCAAAGCTCTGATACCAATTATTCACTTTTTAGGTGTGATGGTGATCCAAAAGGGGGGTGAATTGGATTTCTTAAAGTTCTTTCCAAACAATAATTTCAAAATAATTGAATGAAAAATTAAGATCAATATCAAAATATGATGCAATTAACAATAAATTGATAATCTTAAGGCAAATATAAACTATAATCAAGATAAAGAGATAGGGATAGAGATATCAAACATAAATATTTATAGAGGTTTGGTCCTTCTCTATAAGGTACCTATGTCTTCTTTTCTTGGTTGTCCATACCAAGATTTCAAACCACCATTCTTAAATTGAGATTACAACTTTATCTTTTTCTTTCTAAGGCTTAAGATAGAAACCTTACACTCTCTACTTTCTAGGCTAAGTAACAATCTCTCAATCCCACAAATTCAAAAGGATACCACACCTCTTGATCACAAAATTAATTAATAGAAATGTAAACTAAAAATACCGCTCAAATGTTAAGTATTTACCTAATGAAGAACAAAAAAATTTGATGAATAAATCAACAATAATGATTTGGATACAACAAATACAAAAATATATACTTTAAAGCTTTAAAACTTTTGATTTCTTGGAGAGAATGAATATATGGTTTGTTTAATCTTGCTCTTTTGATTCATCAAACTTCTTGGAGTGTTAAAGTGCCCAACTTATAAAAGAATTAAAGAGCTAGCCATTGAGAATGCTTGAGAGAAGAAAATAGCCATTGAAAGTATGAGAAACTTGTTGTCGAAGTTGTTCCAAGGCATACCCGATCAATCCCTTCCATGAGGGAATCGATTGGTTCACTTTTGCTACCTATTTCACGCTTGAAAAACAAGACTTGATCAATCCCTTTATGTAAGGGATCGATTGGTTCAAGGGGGTGATTGATCCCCTACATAGGGTGATCAATCCTTTCTTGCCTTTTTAACATAAAAATTGCTTCTATAAGAAAAATCAATCGATCCCTTTCCTAAGGGAATCGATCCTGTCCATCTAGGTGAATGTCTCTTATTTTGCACTATATTCACTAATTTGATCATATCTTGAGTTATACAAATCCAAATCACAAATTGTTTGAAAAGTTATAAACTATACTTAAAAGGGCTTTTTATCCATATAAAATTCATCACCTAATTCTTTTTTTTATGAATTATAGTGAATTTGAAATCTACCTATTGTCTAGTTTTTAAACAACTACAAAAATGTCTAGTAAAAGTTTAAAATCTTTTTTTACAAAATTTTGATTTTGATTTTGTTTAATCATATAGAAAATAGACTCAAAGAGCTTTCCAACTATATAAAATTCAAATATTAAAGCTTTGTGAATTAATACAAAAAAAATAAAAAAAGGTTCAATGTTAGAAAACTTTGTTCCTGTAAAACAACTTTCTTAAGCTAATCTATTTCTCAAAACCAATGTTATTAAAATTGTATTGAGTCCAAAATGAACAAATTCACTTTAAAGACAACAATTATACTTTCATTTAAGCTCAAATAAATAATCTTTAAAGATAGATTTGATTTGAGAATTATGAAAACAAAGAAAGGTTTGTTTACACTATAAAAAATATATTATTTATTTAGTACCAAAATATAAAACTTTAGAACATGTACTAAATAAATCTTTTTCAAAATCTTGATCAAGCTTATTTAGTTAATGTTTTGTCATTTCAAAATAAGGATCAATTCAAGGCTAACAAAAGAAATGGTTCTTGGTTTGCTAACCCTTCAAATACAGTTTAAGCCTATTTTGTTCATTTCTTTCATAACCCCTCACCCTAGCTTACGTTACGTCCTTTAAAATTTTATTTTGATCGAATGTGAATACTCAAATTAGAAAATCATAAATTGAATTAAGGCAGATTTACCATTGGATTACTTTGATTTTTTATCAAAGAATCATTGATGGATCAAAGGGAAAGAGAAATGAGAAAAAAAGATGAGAAAGGGGTTTGCAAAGAAAATGAAAAAATAAAAAAAAGTAAAAAGTAAAAAAAAAAAGAGAAAAAATGAATATTTAAACTAAAAACATGAAAGGGTGGTTTAAGTAAAAATAGAAACTTAGACAAATAGCTTCACTTAAAAATCTCAAGAATGAGGATGATGATTGACTCAAAGATCGAGGATATTGATGGAATGTGTTTTTGAGCAAGGATTCTAAGTTTGAGTTCAAAATTGTCTAAACAATCATTATTCTGGATGTTGATATCCTATTTACATAGTCACAGCATTTTGCTTTCATTTATATTTGAGTTGTTATTGACTATACCTTTTTTCTTTCAATAATAAAGATTCATTTTTCTTATTCTTTACCAAGTTTACATCCCCTCAATGAATTAAGGAAATGTATCATATTTGTCATGAATTAGAATGATGGTAAATAAATGAATGACAATGTTCGTAAAAGATTTTTTTCATTCTTTTAAAAGAAATCTAAGATGAAAGAAGTGAAAGAAGCTGGAGAAAATGATTTAAAAAGGGTAAACAAGGTGACCCACTGATGAATATAATGATAGATTAGTTGATTTGACTTGTGAGTTATGACTATATGAGAAAAATAACATAGATTAATTGACATAATTTGTTTTGAGTTTGTTAATATTGAGAAGCTAAGAAAGAATGGTAGAGTCTTGAGAACTTTGTTTCCACGACTATAATTTCATGATATTGATTAGTGATGGCAACGAGTTGGGTCGGGGCGGGTTTTTGCTCGCCTCGAACCCAACCCGATTTTAAATATAAAATACCCGAACCTGTACCCGACCCGACATTTCTTTTTATTTTTAATACCCGAATCCGATCCGATCCGACATTGTATAAAATCAAATCCGACCCGACCCAACCCGAAATTAATAAAATATTATTTTAAATATAAATATAAAATTAAATATATATATATATAAAAATATATATAATTAAATATAAAATTAAAAAAATAATTTTTTTATATATATCGGGTCGGGTAGGGTCGGGTTTGCCTAAAACCCGACCCCGACCTGAACCCGAAATTTTTTTTACCCTATCCGACCCTACTCGACTTGATACCCGATTTTCAAAAAAAAATCGACCCTAAGGGGTCGGGTCGGGTTGGGTCAAAACCCGACGGGTTCGAGTGTTTTTGCCTTCCCTAATATTGATTTAGTGACATTTGCATTACATACATTGTGATAATTGCATTTGCATCATTGTTGGGGAACATATTTACATCATTGTTGGAGCATGCATTTGCATCATGTAAAGAACATTTGAATTATAGTAAGACATTGGTATTTGCAACATTTAGTGAGAATTTTGATTGTGGCATTTGCATTATTTAGAAGGCATTTGCATGAAATTTGTTGCGTACAAGAATTTGATTGTGATTGGGGAAATTTTTTTACTTTTGAATCCTCAAATGAGGAATATCTTTCATAATGAGATGTTTTATTGATGAACTTTCCAAACTTTTAAAGTTATAAAGCCTTTGTTTAAATGAGCTTTTCAAATGAGATTTTTTAAATTTTGGATGCAAAATCCTAAAGTTTTTTTAATGTGAATATTTGAAATTTTAAATATGAATCCTAAAATTTTTCAATGAAAATCTTTAACTTTTAGATGTGAATCCCAAAATTTTTCAAATGAGAATTTTTGAAATTTCAAATGTAAATCTTAAAATTTTTTAAATGTGAATCTTTGAAATTTCGAATGTAAATCCCAAAATTTTTGAATGAAAATCTTTAACTTTTGAATATGAGACCCTAAAATTTTTCAAATAAGAATCTTTGAACGTTGAAATTTTTAATGTGAATCCCTAAATTTTTTAAACATAAAGCTTTAGATTTTGGATCTTTTGAATGTGAATCTTTGAATTTCTTTCGAACTTGAACTTTTTTGCAAACCTAAATCTCTTACAAATCTTTAAAGTTCTTGTGAATCTGAATTTCTTGCAACCTTTGAATTTCTTGTGAACCTGAATTTCTTATAAAACTAAAGGTCTTGCAAATCTTTGAATTTGTTGATAATCTTTGAATTTCTTACAAATCTTTGAATTTTTTGTGAACCTTAATTTCCTACGAAACTGAAGCTTTTGTGAGTCTTCGAATTTCTTATCAATCTTTGAATTTCTTGTGAACTTGAAACCTTTGTGAATCTAGAATCTCTGCGAAACTTGAAATCTTGTGAATCTTTCATTCTTGCAAATCTCATAAATCAATTTTTATAAAAAATTATTGCTAATAAAATATTTTGTTTTGATCCTACTAAACTATTAGAAGATTTGCATATTATATTAAGTCTTACCAAATTATTGAAAGATTTAATACATTTTCTAAAAATAAATTTATAAAGAAATCTTATCAAACTATTGAGATATTTGCATTAAAGTAAATCTTATCAAATTATTGAAAAATTTTACTAATTATTTTTTTGAATAAAAATATATTAATGAACTCGACGACAGAGTCTCTTCAGAGTGGGATACTAGTCTCCATGAATACTTTTGAGATGAAAAAATTATCTTAAATTGCTACTAAACTATTGGAACAAATTTAGGGTTAGTTTTCAATAATTAAATAATTTGGCAAAATTTACAAGAATATTTTAAGACTTAGATAATTTGAAATTAAACTGATACTATTCTTTAGATGGGCGTTGTGAAGGTGTTATAATCTTTCTTACATGTAACTACACTCCTGAACTTAAAATCTGATTTTCGTGGATAAAAATCTACTATTTAAATATACTTAAATTAATATTGAGACTTCTCTTTAAATGGAATAGATTTTGTTAGGTGGCTAATCACACCTTAATAAAAAAGGTTAGTGGTGACTCTTTTAATCCATGTTTAGCAATAGATCAATGGATCTATACGCTATGACACCCACTAACACTTTCTTTGAGGCGGATGTGGGGCCATTCATTCTATACATGGAGAAGTTTATGTAAAGCCAAAGAGGTGTTAAATATGGGGGTAAGGTGGCATGTGGGGAAGGGGGTGCATATCAAGGTGTTTACAAATCCATGGGTACCAATGGAGGGCGCCTTCATTCCAAAACCTCTTAATAACAATATTACTTGAGCAACAAAGGTGTGTGAACTGATTTTACTTCCTATGTTTCTTGCTGTTTCTTGGTTTCTCATCCCAAGCGGCAGGCCATGCATAGACCTTAATCCAAAATGATGCATGTGAAAATACATAGTCTTTAGGCTTCAGCTCCACTTTGTACTCATGAAATAATAGCAGCTGTTTGTCGAAACTCCATGGTGATCCTTCCAAAACCCTCCTCTTATCCGTCACTGAGGAAAATTTAAACAAGAATAAATTGTGTTCTAGATCTGCTATGTCCACATCTCTTGTAATCCTCCATATGTTAGTTTTAGCGTTGTTTTCATTACCTCTTTGTTGAACGGTCGGTATGCGAGCAGCTTGCCAACCATCCATGCCTCCGTTTTATCCGCCTTGTTTCCTGTTTCACCCACCGTTGTTTCGACCCCCTCTCTTTCTTCTTCTGTTAAACACAGGTTCTGCCATAGGTTGTCTAAATTTGCTACTGTACTCATTGTTTTGTGATGACTAAACTGACTTCTACGGGAACTCTAACTACTCCTTAAAGGTCAGCCGACGTACTGTCTTGAGATCTACTCGCTTGCATATACAATACTGGCTTACTTCTACAGAGCATAGCTCTCAGAAGACTAATTGAAGCATATTTCGTACTCTCTTTTTCTCTCAACCACCGAGCTGATTGAATGCTAAAGGTAATATTTTATAATATTCCTTAATTACAGTTAAATGCAATATTAAAAATAAGATATTGTAAATTGTTAATATTCTAAAAAGAATACATAACATCTTTATTTATATATAAAAGATTTTTATTAATTAAAAGTAGAATTTCAAATAATATTGTAATTGTATCATAATTTTTAATATTATTTAATTATAATATAATAATTTTAATATTACGTTCAAATATATAATTTTAAAATATTACAGAATATTACCTTTAAAGATAACATGGACTTCGATAATCTAAGTTTGGGTGAAGGGCTCACATCATGCCCCTCGCGCGTAGTCAAAAGTCTTATAACATCCAAGAAGTCGAAACAGCTCAGCCTCTTATCTTTTTTTGTTTGTGCACAAGCTCAGCCTCTTATCTTTTTTTGTTTGTGCACAAGCTCAGCCTTTCCTTTATAATACCAGGGCTTTGCACTTGATTTATTCACATTTCGACAGAAACAAAAGCAGAACTTAGAGTTGTTGGCAAAACTAGATCAACAGGGCAAATTAAGCAGATGGAAAGCAGTTTGGAGGCAACCTTTTTTAGGATTCCAGAACAGGTTTTGAGCTCAAGTGGGCAGAGAATGCCGCGTTTGGGCTTTGGCACGGCAGTCTACCCACTCGTACCACCACAAGTTACAAAGCAGGCGATTCTCCAAGCAATTGAGCTTGGTTATAGGCACTTTGATACAGCTTCCATATACGGAACAGAGCAGCCGCTTGGTGAAGCAATCAAAGGAGCAATTTCGCTTGGCTTAATTAAATCTCGAAAAGAGCTCTTCATCACTTCGAAGCTGTGGTGCAGCGATGGTCATGGAGAACTTGTTCTCCCTGCTCTTCACAGGAGCTTACAGTAAGATATATATTGCCCTCTTAGTTGCATGCATTTCCTCCGTCTCGATACATATATATTGACCACTGACATAGTAAATTCTTTGTCTAAACTGTTTTTCATGAAGAAATCTCAAGTTGGAGTACCTCGATCTCTATCTTATTCACTGGCCTATTAGCATAAAGCCAGGGATTTACGAATTACCGATAAGGAAGGAAGACTTACTCCCTATGGATTTCGGTTCCGTGTGGGCAGCGATGGAAGATTGCCAGAGGCTTGGCCTCACAAAGTCCATTGGTGTCTGCAATTTTTCCTGCAAAAAATTAGCTGACATCCTTTCCTTTGCAGAGATCCCTCCGGATGTTAATCAGGTATACCTATCCCTGATACACACTCGCATTCAATCTGGTTTGAACATTGGAGTTGAGATAGGTGAAGTTGTTAACAATTTTTGCTAGGTGGAATTCAATCCGCTGTGGAACCAAAAGAAGCTAAGAGAGTTTTGCAATGCAAATGGGATCCTTTTAGAAGGTTACTCTCCATTGGGAGCCGCAGGGACCCCTTGGGGCACCAATAGAGTTCTGGAGTGTGAAGTGCTGCAGGAAATTGCCAAGGCAAAAGGAAAGACAGTTGCTCAGGTGCTTTTTTCCTTAGCCAAAGTTGTAGTAGTGCTATGGCTAGTGGGATATCCAGAATTTTTTTAGAGTGTCTACTTATACTATAGATAAATTAAAAATTGACGATGGATTTATTAATTTTATCTTCGAAAAGGGTGTTCAAAGAAGATTTTTGAAAGTGTCCAGAAAAAATTTGCTTTTAAATTATCTGGTTTTTCAATTTTTTGGGTGCCTTATGAACGCCCTACCTTTGCTACTGGATCCTCCTCTAGCTATGGTTTTATCTCCTTTTCTCTATCTGTTTTGAAATTTTGGATGAATGGAAGACAATGTAAAAGGTTGATTGCTAATCAAAAAACAGATATGTCTGAGATGGGGATATGAACAAGGTGCGAGTATATTAGTAAAGAGCTTCAATGGTGAGAGGATGAAGCAAAACCTTGAGATATTCAATTGGTCATTGAGCGAGGACGAGCTGAAAAGGATCCATGAACTCCCACAAAGCAGGGGATGCGATGGAGAACTTTTTACCTCCCAATATGGACCTTTCAAGACAATCGAGGAGTTTTGGGATGGAGAAATTTGATTTAGATTTTGGAATATTTTTTCATCCGCTGTCCAAATATTTTCATTGCTAATAATAATAATAATAATAATAATATTATTATTATTATTATTATTATTATTATTTCTAATGTATCGAAGTCACGTACTAGTAGTAGAAAATATTTAAACCTTTGGCTTTAGAGTTTAGAAAGATAAAAAAAAGACCGGCCTACAATAAATATTGCTGCTAGCTGTATAAATAGAATAAGAATTTCTTGTTGTATCTTTTCATATTAAACATATGTAAAATATAAAAATTATCATGTTATAATCGATATTAACTAACCAAATATGAGACATTTTTTTATCAAACTCATTTACAAAATTGTCAATGACTTAAAAGCTTAGAATTTACCCAAATCTAAAGCCGAACCAGCTTTCCTAGGAAGCTTGCCCAAAGTTCAAGCCAATCCTTCTACAACGAGTCTCCTTTTTAAAAACAATGATTTGACGATTAAAACGACGATTCCTAGGCTAATTAGACGAGCAGGTACTGCCAGGTTAGATCTCCCAAAACGACCACCAAACAATGTCTAACGTAAAATGAATAACGTGATCAAAAAGCTTGCCGCTGATATGAGTTCCAGCTCGCTTGCAATAATTCCAAAAGCACTGATTCAGATGTTTGTGATCACGAATGCGTAATGTAACAAACTAGTACATAAATGTCGTTGACTTTCGTAACATTGAAAATATTATTACAGAAATTGAGTATATCTAGCAGGAATCTGGAAGCATAAATAGAGCTAGTACAGTTGTAGACCAATTCCAGAAAGGCGTCTTAGCATTTGATACAAACGTGAGTGGGAGCACTAGTCTACAAGCAGATTGCAATCAAACTTAACATCTCGTGGGCCTATCATAAATTGGAGGTAAGGATGGGCAATTCATTCATGTTGACATATGGCTCTATGGTGTTATAATGTGGCAATTCCATCCAATACTCACCAAGAATCTGACAGAATGGAAGCCCGTCATTCTCGTTGTTGCACCAACTAGGCAGGCGAGTTTGGTTGTTCTCGAAAATTTTAAGCATGTAGGCATCACGAATCTGTAAATAAAAAGTCATGTCATACCCTGTAAGATCAAGTCAAAACAATATTGAAATTAAAGGAAGACAAAAGTACTGATACTTACAGTGAATTCTGTTGCTTGGATTGAGTTAGAAATAGGACCAAAGACTCCAGCCTCTTTATACATCTCAAGGACAAAGGAAACACATGTTGTTAACTTTCCATTACTGTATACCCATTCATCTTGTTCTGGGATGGTGAGTAATTGATCAAAGGCTATGCCACGCCTTTCAGTCTCCTCTAAAATTCCATACAAATCCAAATCCTACGGAAATAGGTAGAGTTCAAAATAATAAATGCATCAGCTCATGCAAAGTCTCACCTAATCCAAACAACTCCACCATCACAGATTATCTAATTAACCCATATCTTCCCATGATCCTGAATTGGTGAAAGTCCAAAATCATTTATTAGAGAGAGAGAGAGAGAGCGGGAAGATGGGGGATTCACTATTTCTCATAAAGTAACAGTTATAGACTTATAAAAGTAACAGAGGTATAAGCACGATACCTCAGTCCCTAACCGCTTATTTAGTGCTTCATTCCACAAATTTGCAGCATATGTTGGCTGCACTCTAGTCCACATAAACATGACAGAAATGACCTGCAATCAAAATTGTCAAGTTAGGAGTTGGGAAACAACCTTCATTTAGCAAGCTCAGTATCTCAATGTTTTGCCAGTAAATCCATCTGCTCATCCTGAGCAAAACTTCAGCAGAGCATACTCAAGATGCAGAGAATGATCAGAGAAGATGCCTACCAAGTGAGCATCAATAGGTGGGGGATAGTTGTCAGCTACAGTGTCTATCCAACTAAATATCACGTTGTGATAGCCATATGGCTTGCCTGACATGCTCCGAGCATACTGCCAAGCTGCGGTGGAGTTGAACTTTGCACGTATATCTGGATGTAAAGGAAGCAAGGCTATGTGTGGATTAAAACTGTCCTTCAGTGACAACTCCCACCATTCATCCCATGGAATAACCACTGTAATTTCTTCACCCTGCAAAATTCATGCAAGCAAATGGCATAAGAAAGAAAGCCCTAAATAAAATATCTCAATAACATGGCAACCATAATCTCTATTAAAAATCCCAATTTTTAATGTGTATCTCGTATCTTCATATATTTTCTTTCCTAGGCAAAAGTACCTACCAAATCATACCAAATTTTCACAACCTCGCTCATTCTAATTCAAAACACTCTCCTCCTGCATACCTCTCAACCCAACCAAAGGAAGAGGGAGAAGAAGGAGCCCAACAAAAAAGTTGAAGTCAAATTGATACGGTGAGATCAACTTCTGACAATAGTTAAAGGGTGATGATACATCATACATCAACTAGATAAGGTATCAAAACCATAAGTTAGCGAATCCTGGACAGCATTTGAACACCTATAAATTTTCCTCTCACCGGAAATCGTAGGACTAATGAAGAGGAAAGGAAGCAAAGAGAAACAAATAAATAAATAAATATACAATCTGCATTCACGTGTTATTTATAGCATACCTTTTCATTTCAACGTCCTGATTCAGCAACCCATAGATTACCCATGTCATCCTTCAAGCAAACCGCAGTATGACCAGCAAACGCTCCAGTCACCCATTTTTCTAATGTCTCAAATCCCCCCCCCCCCCCCCCCCAACCACGGATCTTTGACACTGCCAAAAAGTCACCAGAATGCACTTCTTCTGGATTTATCATTGCACGCCATGGCTTAGGATGCTTTTCAAATGAAGCACCCATGCGTGTTTTCATAAAAGCAAGGTTCGCATTCTGACCCCAGATAGTATTAGAAAACAGAGGCAACACATCTACTAAAGAAAGCAATATGCCAAGCATTCCAGATGGCATTAGAAATACAGAGATCCCATTCCGCTTTACCTGCTCAAAAATGAATCATAATTGTCATTTCCATGCATCAAGCATGTTATCAATAATATTTAATGACATAAAATTAATCAAAACATACATATTCCAACTCAGCAGTGTCTTCCCAAGAATCAAATTTCAATGTGTGCTCTCGAGCAGAAAAGTAGTAATCCCAAGTAACCTTGTAAGGTGTCGCAAAAACATAAAGATCCATACAGGTCCAGCTGTGCGCTTTAGATGTCTGTAAAAGAACATTTTTTATAGTTCAAAACGAAAATCAACACTCCAAATTTAACCGTAGTATGTAAAACAAATTAAACAATCACCCTTATCTTAGAGACTCAAGAGAAGAGATACCAACCAAAATTTCAATTTGGGATTTGAAGTCTAATAAGGAAAATAAAAAGATTCCAAGTTTATACAAAGTATTTAAAGCTGCTAAAACTTATTACAACATCAGTAACCATAGTCTACTAAACATACATGAATAACCTTAAATAAATTCCATAACCCATAATTAGCATTGTAATATTAGGAAGAAAAAACAAGTCATTATTTCACACTCTAAACCAACTGAAAGAAAATGTAATTTAACTCAAAAGACATCAACAAA